>NW_027189174.1:320207-468784 GCF_040958095.1 Procambarus clarkii
TACAAGCTTGGAGTAGTTTCCTCAGAATACTTTCTGGCATGTCAAGAGGAGTACAGGCTGGATCACGATACACTCTGTCGGCTATCATTCCGATTGTCTCGTCCACAGGTACGTTGGTAAACAGCGATTCTACGTCCAACGAGGCTCTTATCCCTGTGGCCCGTGTGCCCCGCAGTAAGTCCACAAATTCCTTTGGAGACTTCAGGCTGAAGGCGCAAGGAACATAAGGAGTCAGCAGGCCGTTGAGTCGCTTCGCCAGTCTGTACGTGGGTGTGGGTATCTGGCTAATGATTGGCCGAAGTGGGTTTCCAGGCTTGTGCGTCTTGACATTTCCATACGCATATCCAGGTTTATATTCCCCAATGATCTTTGGCAGGTGGAGTCCGGATTTCTTGACGTTCACAGTTTCGATCAGTTTGTTGACCTTTGCTTTTAATTCGGCTGTAGTGTCCTTCGTTACCCTTTGGAACTTAGTTTGGTCAGAGAGTATGATGTTCATTTTCGCCAGATATTCGTCTTTTTTAAGAATGACATATATTGGCGACTTGTCACCTCTCCTGACAACTATCTCCTTGTTCTCACGAAGGCTTTTAGCTGCCGCTTTAAGCTCGGGGGACAGTATGGTGCTTCTGTAGTTGCCTCGATTCTTTCCTCCTTCTGCAATAAGTTCTGCTTGTAAGGTATCTTTGGTAGTGACCTTCTTTTGTGTCTCGAGGTCGAATATGTCGTCCAACAGAATTTCAAACTCTACTTTCCGGGCCATTTCACTCGGTCTGGACATAACATGACAGTTTATGCCCAGATTTAGGAGAGTGACTTGGTCCTCAGTGAGGTTAATTCCTGCAAGGTTCAGGAAGCCATCTCTTGGTCGTGGAATTGCCATAGGTCCTCCATATAATGTTGTTAGTTTCTTGATAATCCTTGTTTCAGTGCTGAGGTGATGTTGGTCTGTGAGGATGTCGAGGTGTTGTTCAATGCGGGTACGGATACTATGGTCGATGTTGCTATTTCTCCACTCGTTTGTAGCATGAAGTAGTTGCGTTTTGTTGTCTTTGATTTCATTCTCTGCCTTGTATATCTGATCACGAATCAGATCCTGGCGGTATTTTATCGTGAAGGCTTGATTCCTTGCTGCTGGGTCGTGCACTTTAATATTAGTATATTTTGGTAGCAGTCTTTCCTGTAGACATATATTATTAAATATGACCGAAAAAGTAAGATTAATAATTCTAACACGAATTTTCTCAATCTTTCGTACATTACGCTTCACTGTTGGAGGTAAATCAAAAATCACTTCTCCAAAATTCATTTTTATTTCTAGTCTGACGCGACACGGGCGCGTTTCGTAAAACTTATTACATTTTCAAAGACTTCACAAATACACAACTGATTAGAACTTACGTCTCTCTGATATTATATCTACATTTGAGTGAGGTGGGAAGGATGATGTGGCATTAACACAAGACAGAACAGGGGATATTAATAGGGTATTAAAAGTATCAACACAAGACAGAACAGAAACAATGGGTATTGAATAGAAGTGTTTGTAGAAAGCCTATTGGTCCATATTTCTTGATGCTTCTATATTGGAGCGGAGTCTTGAGGTGGGTAGAATATAGTTGTGCAATAATTGGCTGTTGATTGCTGGTGTTGACTTCTTGATGTGTAGTGCCTCGCAAACGTCAAGCCGCCTGCTATCGCTGTATCTATCGATGATTTCTGTGTTGTTTACTAGGATTTCTCTGGCGATGGTTTGGTTATGGGAAGAGATTATATGCCGGAGAAATCCGGCATCGTCAGAGAAATCCTAGTAAACAACACAGAAATCATCGATAGATACAGCGATAGCCGGCGGCTTGACGTTTGCGAGGCACTACACATCAAGAAGTCAACACCAGCAATCAACAGCCAATTATTGCACAACTATATTCTACCCACCTCAAGACTCCGCTCCAATATAGAAATATGGACCAATAGGCTTTCTACAAACACTTCTATTCAATACCCATTGTTTCTGTTCTGTCTTGTGTTGATACTTTTAATACCCTATTAATATCCCCTGTTCTGTCTTGTGTTAATGCCACATCATCCTTCCCACCTCACTCAAATGTAGATATAATATCAGAGAGACGTAAGTTCTAATCAGTTGTGTATTTGTGAAGTCTTTGAAAATGTAATAAGTTTTACGAAACGCGCCCGTGTCGCGTCAGACTAGAAATAAAAATGAATTTTGGAGAAGTGATTTTTGATTTACCTCCAACAGTGAAGCGTAATGTACGAAAGATTGAGAAAATTCGTGTTAGAATTATTAATCTTACTTTTTCGGTCATATTTAATAATATATGTCTACAGGAAAGACTGCTACCAAAATATACTAATATATATATATATATATATATAATTCATGAAAACTTGGCTTATTAGGCAAATCGGGCCTTGCATAGTAGGCTCAGAAGTGCGTTCTGGCTACTAGGTACGACATATATATATATATATATATATATATATATATATATATATATATATATATATATATATATATATATATATATATATAAATATATTATATATATATAATATATATAATATATATATATATATATATATATATATATATATATATATATATATATATATATATATATATATATATGAAACAGGAATTTCCTTAAGTACTTTCGTATATTAAATACATCTTTAGAAGGAATGATTTTACAGATCGAGTGATGGGTATAAATAAGCAGGAGAGAGTGGTGAAGTGGGGTGAGGTACAATACTTGGACAACGCAGACGGCTCATTGGCCCATCAGATGCACCCAATTGACCCATCCGATGTAGCCCAATGGCCCATCTGATACAGCAGACATACAAGCATAAAATGGGATGGGCCATTGGGCTACATCGGATGGGCCAATTGGGTGCATCTGATGGCCCAATGAGCCGTCTGCGTTGTCCAAGTATTGTACCTCACCCCACTTCACCACTCTCTCCTGCCTATTTATACCTATCACTCGATCTGTAAAATCATTCCTTCTGAAGATGTATTTAATATACGAAAGTACTTAAGGAAATTCCTGTTTCATTTTCTATATATATATATATATATATATATATATATATATATATATATATATATATATATATATATATATATATATATATATATATATATATTTAATTATTTATTTATTTATTTATTCTAGGTAAGCGTGATCGTGATGTCTCGAGTTGGTGATATTTGTAGAATTTGTGGATGGCGCTCATCACATCTCTTCATTCATAGGTGTTACACATGTTTCTTCTGCGGAGAAACTGCATGTGTACAGTCTAGTGGTGAACACAGGAGAACCTGTGCTGGAGGTATGACCGTATTTTATATATTTATTTATTTATTTATTTATTTATTTATTTATTTATGGATATTTAATTCAAATGAGAAATATTAGGATGGGTTTTCCCCTTCTCCGTGAGTGTGGGAGAGTGTGTGTATATAAATTATACACTATTTCATTCATTAGGTAAACGTCGCCAGCCCACCCTCCCTTCCAGAGAGGATGGCTTCATGTGCTTCTTGTGTGGAAATACCACCTTGAGACCTCACCACACATTCCCTTGTGATAATTGTAGGACCTCTCTGTGTGAGGACTTGACCTCTGAACATCTACAAACATGTCCCCGTGGTGAGTGAATAAACCCTCCACCTTTATTTCTCTTAAGAAGCTTTTTTTTTTTTTTTTTTTTGAGAACTTATGTCATGAGGTTTAGCGAGAGGGTGTTGCCTTTTATTATCATCATTATTATTATTTTCCAGGGGTGATTCAGAGGCAGGTAGGAGAGGAACATGACAAAGCACAGCGTGACAATAACCCCTTAGGTGGAGGTGGGGTTAGACAGTCCATTGCAAATGGAGGGGAGGGGGGAGAGGAAGTGATGAGTGATGATGATGATGATGATGATGATGACGACGACGATGGTGGCGGTGATAGGGGTGACATCTCTCAGCCGGACCCTAGTGGTCTTAGACCTCTTGTCAACAATCGAGTTAATGACCTAATTAGTGAAGAAAATTCCCCAGATGGGGAGGATGCTATAGACACTCCCCACTTAATTAATAGGGTGGGGGCCCTGGGGGATCTCTTTACAAGGATGAAATATTCCATCCCCTCAGCCTTCGCCACAGACCCTATAGGACTCCTAAGCAACTTTAGGGACTATTACATATCTGAAATAGAGAATTACATGAATTATCTTGGGGGACATGGCAATTTTACTTCATTAAAAATCCTTCTCGAAGTAAAGGTAACACTTTTAAAACAACAACTCACAGCAGATGATGACTTTAGGGAACACTTCATAACAACACCTGCTAGACTGGTAACTCTTGAGGAGGTGGGTAATCTTATTGATACCTGGGTGGGTTCTATGATTACACGACTGGAAGATCTGCTTTCAGAAACAGAGGGGAGTGGTTTCATATTATATAATGTCGATTTCCTCAAAATCGTCATCTGTAATGCAAGTGTAAGGTCAGTTTTGGGGGATTATGTCCCTTATCCCCCCCTTTCTAAGGGGACGGTATGAGGTCTTCAACCCAAACCCTGCTGGTAACAATAAAACATGCATTATTCAGTGCATTGCTGCTTTTCTGGCATCACAACAAGGGTGGAAGTGGAGACGTATAGGGAGACTTGTAGAGTCTCACTCTAGGATTAGGAAAATGGTCAAATACGACAATTTATCCTTCCCTCTGTCTTGGGAGGATATCTCTAAATTGGAGAATAGAAATAAACTATCCATTTTTTTGTATTCAATACACAAACATACAGACGGCGTCTATCATGTCTCTCTTTGTCGTCGTGGTCGCAGACAGTACTCGGTCATAGTTCCTTTATTGTTATTGGGGGAATCTCATGTGGCCCTAATTAAAGAGTTCGATAAGTTCCTACGGAACTTTACTCGCGGCCACAGACGAAAGACAGTCTTCTGTAGAAACTGTCTCTCAGAATATCAAAATTCATCTGAGCTAACAAATCACTCATCTTCCTGCGACATCACTCAGAAAATTATTTACCCTCAGCCTGGGGACACACTCCATTTTAAAAATACGGGGAAAGGTTACCCCCCTTCCCATGTGGGCTATTTTGATTTTGAGTGTGTCCTAAGCACTGAGGATTGTCTAGGTTCTGTTACAGCCATACATAGACCTATAGCATGCAGCTATATAATTGTTGATAGGAACCACACTGTCATTGATAAATTTACTTATTTTGGGGGGGACAGTGTTACTCATTTCATGCAGCGAGTTGCTACCAAATGGGAAATTATCAGATCCACTCTCCCCCATTATGAAATAGACATGTCTCTTGAGGATATGATCCATTTTAGGAGACAGACTCACTGCCAGTTTTGTGAGGAGGTATTTACCCCCTCCAATTTCAAGGTTCAACATCATGATCACCTTAGGGAAAAACTCAATTATATTGGAGCTCTATGTAATTACTGCAACCTCCGCCACATAAATGCTCTAGAGAGTTTAGTCCTAATTGCTCATAATATGTCTTATGACATGGGCTTAATTTTGAGGGAGTTTGCCATGGGTTCAAATATTAAGAGCAATATCCTCATGAGACAGGGGACGAAATATCTTAAGGTAGAAATAGGGAAGCTTAAATTTCTTGATTCACTGGCTTTTATTACAGGTAGTCTTTCATCCCTAGCAAAGACCCACATTGATTCAGCCAGCCCCTTAACATTCACTCACTCAATGATAGAAGGTTTGCCCAAAAAGAGTCACCACCTACTTTTAAAGGGTAAGCAGTTTTTCCCTTATGAATATACCACAAAAATCAGCTGCTTTAATGACACAACACTCCCTCCTATTGAAATGTTCTACAGCTCCCTAAACAAATCAGGTATAACTTTGGAAGAATATAGACATTCTAAATTAGTATGGAAGGCTACAGGGTGTAGGACATTAAAAGACTACCTCCTCATTTATTTGAGGTGTGATGTAGGATTACTGGCTGACATTTTTACACACCACAGGGCAATTCTAAATGATATATATTCTTTAGAATTGGCACACTATTGTAGCCTCCCAGGGTACTCCTACGACTGCTTCCTGAAAAGTAGCAGAATATCGTTGGAGTTAAGTGCAGATGTGACTTTGCACAATCTCTTATCACAAAACATATGAGGGGGTTTTACAACTGCAGTTAGGAGTTATGTCAGAGCTAACAACCGCTATGTCAACCCATCTTTTAACCCCCGGGAGGATAGGTCTTCATTCTTACTGTATCTAGATTTCAACTCCCTCTATGGGAGTTGTATGACTAAGAAATTGCCCTATGGGGGACTAAGGAGACTATCATCTGATGAGATGAACTCCTTCATTAGCGGAGGGAAGATAATGACAGAACACCCATTCTCTTCTAACAAAGGGTACTGGCTCTTAATTGACACCAAACACATAAGACCTGAAATAGCTAGACTAACAGACGATCTACCCCTTTGTTTACACCATAGGGGAATAAGTATGGAGGATATCTCACCATTTAGTAGGGGACTTCTGGAAACAAATAACATTACAAATCTCCCTAAAAAAAATATTAAACTGGTTGAAGATCATCTCCCCAAGAAACATTATTTCATATTTCATATCTCTTCACCTTTTAAAACTATTTATTGAGATAGGACTTGAAGTGGAAACAATACATGCAATTTACGAGTTCCGTCAGTCAGATTTTATGGCAGAATATGTTAACACCAACGTTAACAATAGAAATGCCTCCACCAGTAACGATAGGAAAACACTCTTCAAATTACTGACGAACAGTGTTTTTGGTAAAACACTACTGAACCCTGCCCGTTATGCCATTGACACCAAACTAGTGACTTCAGCTAGGGTCTTTTTACGAGAGGTGAAGAATCCTCGCTTTAAACGTATGGTGCATTTAGGTGACAATAAATTATTGTCTGTCAGTTCCAGACCATTCATTAAAATTACTCATCCTAATTACATTGGGTTCCAGATTCTTGAGCTAGCAAAATACAGTTTGTACCATTTTTGGTACAGGGTACTTAAGAACCACTATTCAGATAGGGTACAACTGCTGTATAGTGATACAGACAGTTTCATTTTCAGCTTACTAGCTGAAGATGTCTTTAATGAGATGGGGAAAGAACCCCTTAGTTTGTGGATGGATACGAGTAATTTTCCTGAAACTCACCCCTTGTATGATCCTTCTAAAAAGGGTGTTTTAGGGCTGTTAAAGTCAGAGGTATCAGATAAACATCCTTGAAGTTGTGGCACTCAAGCCCAAAATGTATAGTGTGCTTTTGCTTGACAATAAAAATTCCATCACCGCTAAGGGTATTCCCCGAGCTGTGCAAAGATCTTTAACACATAACCACTTTAAAGAGACTCTACACAGCAATGAGGTAGTAAATACTTTCAATTATTCACAAATAAGGAATATAGGGGGACAGATGGCAACCACATTCAATACTAAGAGGGGTTTAAGTGCATTTGATGATAAGCGCTTTTACCTAAATAAATACACTAGCCTAGCGTATGGTCACCCAGACATACCATCGGATCCCCACCCCAACGCCTCAGCCCAAGGAATGTCCACCGAGAGTGAAGGTGGTGACGTCATTGAACCACAAGGAGAGGAAGGACAACGCCCCACCAGCGAGAGTGAACCCTATGACGTCAGCAGTCAGTCACCTGAGGGAGGCCCACTACAACCCATTCACTCTCTGGGAGATGATGAGTCATCATCTTTGTCCCAGGAGGAGGAGGGGGAGGAAGACCCCACAACGGACCTCTGGGCACGGAGGAGGGCCCTTGTTAGTAAATATTATGTGGGGGGAGATGACCTACAATACGACTATGTTTAACCCTATGTACTTTGATAATATAATCTATAAATCATCAGGATTATTTCTTTTTCTCCTTTAAGTATAAAAGCTTAAAATATAACCAACTTAAAAACAACTAAGGGAGGCGGGTCCCTCTTACGGTACACTCAAGGTCATCAAGTACGAGGAAGGGTGGTGAGGGGGGGGGGACCACCCCTACTGAGATGATCCTGTTTTTACACCTGTCCCATAGAGGGAAGTGGGGGCATAACTGTCGCTCACCTGAGTGTTTATTATACAAATAAATTCATTTTTTTTTTACTTAAATATACTGTCATACTTTTCTGTATAAATGAACATGAACATGAACATAGTGGCACATAATAGATACCTATCTTCACTGTTTTCACGACTGTTGCTGCCCCCACACCTTGGATGACCTAATATGGAGTGGCTCTAAGTGGCACTCTGCTTCTGATTTTCTTATCTGATTGCCCTTCATAGGTGGCTACTTTACTGTAAATGAACATGAACACAGTGGTCCATAATAGATACCTATCTTCACTGTTTTTTCGACTGCTACCACTCACACCTTGGGTGACCTAATATGGAGTGGCACTATGTGGCTCCCCGCTTCTGATTTTCTTATCTGATTTCCATACACAGGTGGCTCTATGTGGCACGATCTTCATTACTCATCTCGACCCTTAAGTCAACCACCAAAGATCCTCCGCTCCACTCAGCCCACAGGTCTTGATAAATGTCATAAGTCTTTACGAATTTTCCTATCTAGTTACTCTAGAATTAAACCTACAGAACGCCCATGATTCACCGTGCAGCATGCAATATTCCACACAAGGAAAATTCTTGTTTCCCCTATCTCCCTAGGAGGGCGGAAGGAAATAATAAAATAAATTCCCACCCTCAGTTCTAACTGACTAAGGTCATTAATTCCATGTACCAGGGGTGGGGGGGAAGGGGGGGATGATGGACCTCGGAATCGCTAATCCACGCCTATGACCGCTTTATCCTTAATCCCCTTAATGCGTAATATCCCGTCCCCCCTACCAAGGGGCGCACAAATTCAATGAGTACAAATACACAAATCACAATACAAGAATCCCATTTAACATTTCAGGTTAATATAGTACTCTCTAAGAGTGTAATAGTGCACATCCACCACACTAGATTTTAACCCATTAACGTTCCAAGATAATATCCTCACTCTACTTAATGATTAATAATAAAACTACCATTGCCCTGTCCGTCACATTCCATGGGATACGAGTTTTTCTTAGACACTCTTCCATCACCGTAACATTTTTGCTTTCTCCTCACTTGCACAACATCTACTAACATCAAAAGTAATATTATTCATAATCTATTTTTGTTAATTCTGTATACCGTTTTACTTTAACCTTTGTTTCAACATCTGTCACTACAGAAGGTTGAACACCGCTAACACTACGAGAAAGTGCCTTTTCCTGACTATCCTCTATCATCAATACGTCATGTTCTTCCTTACTTTCTTCTACACACGTTTCACTTTCCATTTCACGTCCTGTTTCACAATTGCAACAAGATGGTACGATTTTTTCACCGTTTTTAATCTTGACTCTACACTCTCGAGAGTCATGTTTCTTACCACAGTATCAACACCTGGGGTCAAACTGGCATTTCCAAGCCATATGTTCCCAACGAGAACACTTCATGCATAATGGGCTCCTCATTGTATTTTGCAACTTTCCTGTAACCTAGTCCTTACACAAAAATTCTATCTGGAGCCTCGATCACCCTTTACCAAAGCAACATCCTGGCTTTGTTTTTCACCACGAGAACCCTCTTTGCCTCTGTTTCTCTTTGCCCAAACAACACTCTCATTGTTGAGAAGAAGATAATCATGATCCAAATAAGTTGGATACTTATTAGTTACTGCCAAATCAGGAAAAATACAAAAACATATGCCCTATATAAATATAAATATATATATATATATATATATATATATATATATATATATATATATATATATATATATATATATATATATATATATATATATATATATATATATGTCGTACCTAGTAGCCAGAACGCACTTCTCAGCCTACTATGCAAGGCCCGATTTGCTTAATAAGCCAAGTTTTCATGAATTAATTGCTTTTCGACTACCTAACCTACCTAACCTAACCTAACCTAATGTGTTCGGCTACCTAACCTAACCTAACCTATAAAGATAGGTTAGGTTAGGTTAGGTAGGGTTGGCTAGGTTCGGTCATATATCTACGTTAATTTTAACTCCAATACAAAAAAATTGACCTCATACATAATGAAATGGGTAGCTTTATCATGTCATAAGAAGAAAATTAGAGAAAATATATTAATTCATGAAAACTTGGCTTATTAGGCAAATCGGGCATTGCGTAGTAGGCCGAGAAGTGCATTCTGGCTATTAGGTACGACATATATATATGTATATATATATATATATATATATGTCGTACCTAATAGCCAGAACGCACTTCTCAGCCTACTATGCAAGGCCTGATTTGCCTAATAAGCCAAGTTTTCCTGAATTAATATATTTTCTCAATTTTTTTCTTGTGAAATGATAATGCTACCCATTTCATTATGTATGAGGTCAATTTCTTTTTATTGGAGTTAAAATTAACGTAGATATATGACCGAACCTAACCAACCCTACCTAACCTAACCTAACCTATCTTTATAGGTTAGGTTAGGTTAGGTAGCCGAAAAAGTTAGGTTAGGTTCGGTTAGGTAGGTTAGGTAGTCGAAAACAATTAATTCATGAAAACTTGGCTTATTAGGCAAATTGGGCCTTGCATAGTAGGATGAAAAGTGCGTTCTGGCTACTAGGTACGACATATATATATATATATATATATATATATATATATATATATATATATATATATATATATATATATATATATATATATATATGTCGTACCTAGTAGCCAGAACGCACTTCTCAGCCTACTATGCAAGGCCCGATTTGCTTAATAAGCCAAGTTTTCATGAATTAATTGCTTTTCGACTACCTAACCTACCTAACCTAACCTAACCTAATGTGTTCGGCTACCTAACCTAACCTAACCTATAAAGATAGGTTAGGTTAGGTTAGGTAGGGTTGGTTAGGTTCGGTCATATATCTACGTTAATTTTAACTCCAATAAAAACAAATTGACCTCATACATAATGAAATGGGTAGCTTTATCATTTCATAAGATAGAAAATAGAGAAAATATATTAATTCATGAAAAACTTGAATAGTAGGGCTGAGAAGTGCGTTCTGGCTACTAGGTACGACATATATATATATATATATATATATATATATATTATATATATATATATATATATATATATATATATATATATATATATATATATATATATATATATATATATATAAAATATAAATTCAACTTAATTTCTGTATTCTCTGTTAACCCCCAATGTACCTTCTTGAATATAAATAAATAAATAAATAAATAAATAAACAGATAATGTGTGTGTAAATGACAGCGGCGTCAAACAGCCTGGTGGACCAAACTACAAATCGGAGGAGGCCTGTTCCTCTGGGGTAATTAGCTTTAGGAAATTACACGGACCCCTTGGGTGTCATGAGCCAGATTCACGAAGCCCATGTAAAAGTAGTAAAAAAAAAAGTAGAAAAAAGTAAAAAGTAAAAAAAAAACATTAATGTTTATCAGCGCATCTCTGTGAATTACATATTTTATCAGTATTGTGCAGCCGGTTTTCCCCGCCTGGCTGGACAATTTCAATTTCTTTCTTTATTATGCACCCCATACCCATCCCGTGGGCGGTGGTGTAAAGGATTACAGAGGCACATAATCGGTTCAGGAACTGAACCCTCTAGTTCGTTTAGCTAAGCAAATAACAATTTTTGACACTAGTTACAAAATTATTAATGTTATATGCACAAGTACACACTCATACATACATGTACATATATATATACGTACATATATACATACACATACATATTTAATCACCCACACAAATAAACACATCAATAATCATTACAAAAACACATTACAGTCTCCGTGGTGTAGTGGTAAGACTAGCGCCTGGCGTTCCGCGAGCGCTATGTCCTGGGTTCGTATCCTGGCCGGGGAGGATTTACTGGGCGCAATTCCTTAACTGTAGCCTCTGTTTAACGCAACAGTAAAATGTGTACTTGGATGAAAAAACGATTCTTCGCGGTAGGGGGATCATATTCCAGGGACCATAGGATTAAGGACTTGCCCGAAATGCTACGCGTACTAGTGGCTGTATAAGAATGTAACAACTCTTGTATATATCTCAAAAAAAAAAAAAAATAATCTGTGTCACAAGTGATCAACAATTAGAGGCTCACAACAATCACTATTCAGAGTCTTTACATTTATGATGAGTCACACAGTTACTAGTCTTGCTCCACACCCACCTAATTGGGCGGAAGCTTTACACCCATGTACATGTATTAATCTACAGTAAGCAAATTTTGGATACTTCGCTAAGATTTCGGGCAGCACATCATTATGAATGAAGTACTTACACACACTGATGCCAATAGTTTTCTTGTGTCCTGACACTGGCGATGGGGTTGTATTATTTATTTAACGAAATTATATATATATATAGTATATATATATATATATATTATATATATATCTATATATATATATATATATATATATATATATTATATATATATATATATATATATAAACTGAAAACTCACACCCCAGAAGTGACTCGAACCCATACTCCACAACTGGTATGTACAGGGACGCCTTAATCCGCTTGACCATCACGACCGGACATAAGGAAGTGATAGCCGAGGCTATATGAACCACTTCCCCGCCGGCACTCGGGATGGTAATCTTGGGCATAGCATTTTATCAATCACTCATTCTTTGGGGCACACGTGAGGAACACAAATGCAAACAAGCCTGAATGGTCCCCAGGACTATATACAACTGAAAACTTCACACCCCAGAAGTGACTCGAACCCATACTCCCACAACTGGTATGTACAGGACGCCTTATCCGCTTGACCATCACGACCGGGGACATAAGGGAGTGATAGCCGAGGCTATATGAACCACTTCCCCGCCGGCACTCGGATGGTAATCTTGGGCATAGCATTTTATCAAATCACCCTCATTCTTTGGGGCACACGTGAGGAACACAAATGCAAACAAGCCTGAATGGTCCCCAGGACTATATACAACTGAAAACTCACACCCAGAAGTGACTCGAACCCATACTCCCCACAAACTGGTATGTACAGGGACGCCTTAATCCGCTTGACCATCACGACCGGACATAAGGAAGTGATAGCCGAGGCTATATGAACCACTTCCCCGCCGGCACTCGGATGGTAATCTTGGGCATAGCATTTTATTCAAATCACCTCCATTCTTTGGGGCACACGTGAGGAACACAAATGCAAACAAGCCTGAATGGTCCCCAGGACTATATACAACTGAAAACTCACACCCCAGAAGTGACTCGAACCCATACTCCCACAACTGGTATGTACAGGGACGCCTTAATCCGCTTGACCATCACGACCGGACATAAGGAAGTGATAGCCGAGGCTATATGAACCACTTCCCCGCCGGCACTCGGATGGTAATCTTGGGCATAGCATTTTATCAAATCACCTCATTCTTTGGGGCACAAGTGAGGAACACAAATGCAAACAAGCCTGAATGGTCCCCAGGACTATATACAACTGAAAACTCACACCCCAGAAGTGACTCGAACCCATACTCCCACAACTGGTATGTACAGGGACGCCTTAATCCGCTTGACCATCACGACCGGACATAAGGAAGTGATAGCCGAGGCTATATGAACCACTTCCCCGCCGGCACTCGGATGGTAATCTTGGGCATAGCATTTTATCAAATCACCTCATTCTTTGGGGCACACGTGAGGAACACAAATGCAAACAAGCCTGAATGGTCCCCAGGACTATATACAACTGAAAACTCACACCCCAGAAGTGACTCGAACCCATACTCCCACAACTGGTATGTACAGGGACGCCTTAATCCGCTTGACCATCACGACCGGACATAAGGAAGTGATAGCCGAGGCTATATGAACCACTTCCCCGCCGGCACTCGGATGGTAATCTTGGGCATAGCATTTTATCAAATCACCTCATTCTTTGGGGCACACGTGAGGAACACAAATGCAAACAAGCCTGAATGGTCCCCAGGACTATATACAACTGAAAACTCACACCCCAGAAGTGACTCGAACCCATACTCCCACAACTGGTATGTACAGGGACGCCTTAATCCGCTTGACCATCACGACCGGACATAAGGAAGTGATAGCCGAGGCTATATGAACCACTTCCCCGCCGGCACTCGGATGGTAATCTTGGGCATAGCATTTTATCAAATCAACCTCATTCTTTGGGGCACACGTGAGGAACACAAATGCAAACAGCCTGAATTGGTCCCCAGGACTATATACAACTGAAAACTCACACCCCAGAAGTGACTCGAACCCATACTCCCACAACTGGTATGTACAGGGACGCCTTAATCCGCTTGACCATCACGACCGGACATAAGGAAGTGATAGCCGAGGCTATATGAACCACTTCCCCGCCGGCACTCGGATGGTAATCTTGGGCATAGCATTTTATCAAATCACCTCATTCTTTGGGGCACACGTGAGGAACACAAATGCAAACAAGCCTGAATGGTCCCAGGACTATATGACAACTGAAACTCACACCCCAGAAGTGACTCGAACCCATACTCCCACAACTGGTATGTACAGGGACGCCTTAATCCGCTTGACCATCACGACCGGACATAAGGAAGTGATAGCCGAGGCTATATGAACCACTTCCCCGCCGGCACTCGGATGGTAATCTTGGGCATAGCATTTTATCAAATCACCTCATTCTTTGGGGCACACGTGAGGAACACAAATGCAAACAAGCCTGAAATGGTCCCCAGGACTATATACAACTGAAAACTCACACCCCAGAAGTGACTCGAACCCATACTCCCACAACTGGTATGTACAGGGGACGCCTTAATCCGCTTGACCATCACGACCGGACATAAGGAAGTGATAGCCGAGGCTATATGAACCACTTCCCCGCCGGCACTCGGATGGTAATCTTGGGCATAGCATTTTATCAAATCACCTCATTCTTTGGGGCACACGTGAGGAACACAAATGCAAACAAGCCTGAATGGTCCCCAGGACTATATACAACTGAAAACTCACACCCCAGAAGTGACTCGAACCCATACTCCCACAACTGGTATGTACAGGGACGCCTTAATCCGCTTGACCATCACGACCGGACATAAGGAAGTGATAGCTGAGGCTATATGAACCACTTCCCCGCCGGCACTCGGATGGTAATCTTGGGCATAGCATTTTATCAAATCACCTCATTCTTTGGGCACACGTGAGGAACACAAATGCAAACAAGCCTGAATGGTCCCCAGGACTATATACAACTGAAAACTCACACCCCAGAAGTGACTCGAACCCATACTCCCACAACTGGTATGTACAGGGACGCCTTAATCCGCTTGACCATCACGACCGGACATAAGGAAGTGATAGCCGAGGCTATATGAACCACTTCCCCGCCGGCACTGCGGATGGTAATCTTGGGCATAGCATTTTATCAAATCACCTCATTCTTTGGGGCACACGTGAGGAACACAAATGCAAACAAGCCTGAATGGTCCCCAGGACTATATACAACTGAAAACTCACACCCCAGAAGTGACTCGAACCCATACTCCCACAACTGGTATGTACAGGGACGCCTTAATCCGCTTGACCATCACGACCGGACATAAGGAAGTGATAGCCGAGGCTATATGAACCACTTCCCCGCCGGCACTCGGATGGTATCTTGGGCATAGCATTTTATCAAATCACCTCATTCTTTGGGGCACACGTGAGGAACACAAATGCAAACAAGCCTGAATGGTCCCCAGGACTATATACAACTGAAAACTCACACCCCAGAAGTGACTCGAAACCCATACTCCCACAACTGGTATGTACAGGGACGCCTTAATCCGCTTGACCATCACGACCGGACATAAGGAAGTGATAGCCGAGGCTATATGAACCACTTCCCCGCCGGCACTCGGATGGTAATCTTGGCATAGCATTTTATCAAATCACCTCATTCTTTGGGGCACACGTGAGGAACACAAATGCAAACAAGCCTGAATGGTCCCCAAGGACTATATACAACTGAAAACTCACACCCCAGAAGTGACTCGAACCCATACTCCCACAACTGGTATGTACAGGGACGCCTTAATCCGCTTGACCATCACGACCGGACATAAGGAAGTGATAGCCGAGGCTATATGAACCACTTCCCCGCCGGCACTCGGATGGTAATCTTGGGCATAGCATTTTATCAAATCACCTCATTCTTTGGGGCACACGTGAGGAACACAAATGCAAACAAGCCTGAATGGTCCCCAGGACTATATACAACTGAAAAACTCACACCCCAGAAGTGACTCGAACCCATACTCCCACAACTGTATGTACAGGGACGCCTTAATCCGCTTGACCATCACGACCGGACATAAGGAAGTGATAGCCGAGGCTATATGAACCACTTCCCCGCCGGCACTCGGATGGTAATCTTGGCATAGCATTTTATCAAATCACCTCATTCTTTGGGCACACGTGAGGAACACAAATGCAAACAAGCCTGAATGGTCCCCAGGACTATATACAACTGAAAACTCACACCCCAGAAGTGACTCGAACCCATACTCCACAACTGGTATGTACAGGGACGCCTTAATCCGCTTGACCATCACGACCGGACATAAGGAAGTGATAGCCGAGGCTATATGAACCACTTCCCCGCCGGCACTCGGATGGTAATCTTGGGCATAGCATTTTATCAAATCACCTCATTCTTTGGGGCACACGTGAGGAACACAAATGCAAACAAGCCTGAATGGTCCCCAGGACTATATACAACTGAAAAACTCACACCCCAGAAGTGACTCGAACCCATACTCCACAACTGGTATGTACAGGGACGCCTTAATCCGCTTGACCATCACGACCGGACATAAGGAAGTGATAGCCGAGGCTATATGAACCACTTCCCCGCCGGCACTCGGATGGTAATCTTGGGCATAGCATTTTATCAAATCACCTCATTCTTTGGGGCACACGTGAGGAACACAAATGCAAACAAGCCTGAATGGTCCCCAGGACTATATACAACTGAAAACTCACACCCCAGAAGTGACTCGAACCCATACTCCCACAACTGGTATGTACAGGGACGCCTTAATCCGCTTGACCATCACGACCGGACATAAGGAAGTGATAGCCGAGGCTATATGAACCACTTCCCCGCCGGCACTCGGATGGTAATCTTGGGCATAGCATTTTATCAAATCACCTCATTCTTTGGGGCACACGTGAGGAACACAAATGCAAACAAGCCTGAATGGTCCCCAGGACTATATACAACTGAAAACTCACACCCCAGAAGTGACTCGAACCCATACTCCCACAACTGGTATGTACAGGGACGCCTTAATCCGCTTGACCATCACGACCGGACATAAGGAAGTGATAGCCGAGGCTATATGAACCACTTCCCCGCCGGCACTCGGATGGTAATCTTGGGCATAGCATTTTATCAAATCACCTCATTCTTTGGGGCACACGTGAGGAACACAAATGCAAACAAGCCTGAATGGTCCCCAGGACTATATACAACTGAAAACTCACACCCCAGAAGTGACTCGAACCCATACTCCCACAACTGGTATGTACAGGGACGCCTTAATCCGCTTGACCATCACGACCGGACATAAGGAAGTGATAGCCGAGGCTATATGAACCACTTCCCCGCCGGCACTCGGATGGTAATCTTGGGCATAGCATTTTATCAAATCACCTCATTCTTTGGGGCACACGTGAGGAACACAAATGCAAACAAGCCTGAATGGTCCCCAGGACTATATACAACTGAAAACTCACACCCCAGAAGTGACTCGAACCCATACTCCCACAACTGGTATGTACAGGGACGCCTTAATCCGCTTGACCATCACGACCGGACATAAGGAAAGTGATAGCCGAGGCTATATGAACCACTTCCCCGCCGGCACTCGGATGGTAATCTTGGGCATAGCATTTTATCAAATCACCTCATTCTTTGGGGCACACGTGAGGAACACAAATGCAAACAAGCCTGAATGGTCCCCAGGACTATATACAACTGAAAACTCACACCCCAGAAGTGACTCGAACCCATACTCCCACAACTGGTATGTACAGGGACGCCTTAATCCGCTTGACCATCACGACCGGACATAAGGAAGTGATAGCCGAGGCTATATGAACCACTTCCCCGCCGGCACTCGGATGGTAATCTTGGGCATAGCATTTTATCAAATCACCTCATTCTTTGGGGCACACGTGAGGAACACAAATGCAAACAAGCCTGAATGGTCCCCAGGACTATATACAACTGAAAAACTCACACCCCAGAAGTGACTCGAACCCATACTCCCACAACTGGTATGTACAGGGACGCCTTAATCCGCTTGACCATCACGACCGGACATAAGGAAGTGATAGCCGAGGCTATATGAACCACTTCCCCGCCGGCACTCGGATGGTAATCTTGGGCATAGCATTTTATCAAATCACCTCATTCTTTGGGGCACACGTGAGGAACACAAATGCAAACAAGCCTGAATGGTCCCCAGGACTATATACAACTGAAAACTCACACCCCAGAAGTGACTCGAACCCATACTCCCACAACTGGTATGTACAGGGACGCCTTAATCCGCTTGACCATCACGACCGGACATAAGGAAGTGATAGCCGAGGCTATATGAACCACTTCCCCGCCGGCACTCGGATGGTAATCTTGGGCATAGCATTTTATCAAATCACCTCATTCTTTGGGGCACACGTGAGGAACACAAATGCAAACAAGCCTGAATGGTCCCCAGGACTATATACAACTGAAAACTCACACCCCAGAAGTGACTCGAACCCATACTCCCACAACTGGTATGTACAGGGACGCCTTAATCCGCTTGACCATCACGACCGGACATAAGGAAGTGATAGCCGAGGCTATATGAACCACTTCCCCGCCGGCACTCGGATGGTAATCTTGGGCATAGCATTTTATCAAATCACCTCATTCTTTGGGGCACACGTGAGGAACACAAATGCAAACAAGCCTGAATGGTCCCCAGGACTATATACAACTGAAAACTCACACCCCAGAAGTGACTTGAACCCATACTCCCACAACTGGTATGTACAGGGACGCCTTAATCCGCTTGACCATCACGACCGGACATAAGGAAGTGATAGCCGAGGCTATATGAACCACTTCCCCGCCGGCACTCGGATGGTAATCTTGGGCATAGCATTTTATCAAATCACCTCATTCTTTGGGGCACACGTGAGGAACACAAATGCAAACAAGCCTGAATGGTCCCCAGGACTATATACAACTGAAAACTCACACCCCAGAAGTGACTCGAACCCATACTCCCACAACTGGTATGTACAGGGACGCCTTAATCCGCTTGACCATCACGACCGGACATAAGGAAGTGATAGCCGAGGCTATATGAACCACTTCCCCGCCGGCACTCGGATGGTAATCTTGGGCATAGCATTTTATCAAATCACCTCATTCTTTGGGGCACACGTGAGGAACACAAATGCAAACAAGCCTGAATGGTCCCCAGGACTATATACAACTGAAAACTCACACCCCAGAAGTGACTCGAACCCATACTCCCACAACTGGTATGTACAGGGACGCCTTAATCCGCTTGACCATCACGACCGGACATAAGGAAGTGATAGCCGAGGCTATATGAACCACTTCCCCGCCGGCACTCGGATGGTAATCTTGGGCATAGCATTTTATCAAATCACCTCATTCTTTGGGGCACACGTGAGGAACACAAATGCAAACAAGCCTGAATGGTCCCCAGGACTATATTTCAGTCCTGGGGACTGAATTTTCAGTTGTATATAGTCCTGGGGACCATTCAGGCTTGTTTGCATTTGTGTTCCTCACGTGTGCCCCAAAGAATGAGGTGATTTGATAAAATGCTATGCCCAAGATTACCATCCGAGTGCCGGCGGGGAAGTGGTTCATATAGCCTCGGCTATCACTTCCTTATGTCCGGTCGTGATGGTCAAGCGGATTAAGGCGTCCCTGTACATACCAGTTGTGGGAGTATGGGTTCGAGTCACTTCTGGGGTGTGAGTTTTCAGTTGTATATAGTCCTGGGGACCATTCAGGCTTGTTTGCATTTGTGTTCCTCACGTGTGCCCCAAAGAATGAGGTGATTTGATAAAATGCTATGCCCAAGATTACCATCCGAGTGCCGGCGGGGAAGTGGTTCATATAGCCTCGGCTATCACTTCCTTATGTCCGGTCGTGATGGTCAAGCGGATTAAGGCGTCCCTGTACATACCAGTTGTGGGAGTATGGGTTCGAGTCACTTCTGGGGTGTGAGTTTTCAGTTGTATATAGTCCTGGGGACCATTCAGGCTTGTTTGCATTTGTGTTCCTCACGTGTGCCCCAAAGAATGAGGTGATTTGATAAAATGCTATGCCCAAGATTACCATCCGAGTGCCGGCGGGGAAGTGGTTCATATAGCCTCGGCTATCACTTCCTTACGTCCGGTCGTGATGGTCAAGCGGATTAAGGCGTCCCAGTACATACCAGTTGTGGGAGTATGGGTTCGAGTCACTTCTGGGGTGTGAGTTTTCAGTTGTATATAGTCCTGGGGACCATTCAGGCTTGTTTGCATTTGTGTTCCTCACGTGTGCCCCAAAGAATGAGGTGATTTGATAAAATGCTATGCCCAAGATTACCATCCGAGTGCCGGCGGGGAAGTGGTTCATATAGCCTCGGCTATCACTTCCTTATGTCCGGTCGTGATGGTCAAGCGGATTAAGGCGTCCCTGTACATACCAGTTGTGGGAGTATGGGTTCGAGTCACTTCTGGGGTGTGAGTTTTCAGTTGTATATAGTCCTGGGGACCATTCAGGCTTGTTTGCATTTGTGTTCCTCACGTGTGCCCCAAAGAATGAGGTGATTTGATAAAATGCTATGCCCAAGATTACCATCCGAGTGCCGGCGGGGAAGTGGTTCATATAGCCTCGGCTATCACTTCCTTATGTCCGGTCGTGATGGTCAAGCGGATTAAGGCGTCCCTGTACATACCAGTTGTGGGAGTATGGGTTCGAGTCACTTCTGGGGTGTGAGTTTTCAGTTGTATATAGTCCTGGGGACCATTCAGGCTTGTTTGCATTTGTGTTCCTCACGTGTGCCCCAAAGAATGAGGTGATTTGATAAAATGCTATGCCCAAGATTACCATCCGAGTGCCGGCGGGGAAGTGGTTCATATAGCCTCGGCTATCACTTCCTTATGTCCGGTCGTGATGGTCAAGCGGATTAAGGCGTCCCTGTACATACCAGTTGTGGGAGTATGGGTTCGAGTCACTTCTGGGGTGTGAGTTTTCAGTTGTATATAGTCCTGGGGACCATTCAGGCTTGTTTGCATTTGTGTTCCTCACGTGTGCCCCAAAGAATGAGGTGATTTGATAAAATGCTATGCCCAAGATTACCATCCGAGTGCCGGCGGGGAAGTGGTTCATATAGCCTCGGCTATCACTTCCTTATGTCCGGTCGTGATGGTCAAGCGGATTAAGGCGTCCCTGTACATACCAGTTGTGGGAGTATGGGTTCGAGTCACTTCTGGGGTGTGAGTTTTCAGTTGTATATAGTCCTGGGGACCATTCAGGCTTGTTTGCATTTGTGTTCCTCACGTGTGCCCCAAAGAATGAGGTGATTTGATAAAATGCTATGCCAAGATTACCATCCGAGTGCCGGCGGGGAAGTGGTTCATATAGCCTTGGCTATCACTTCCTTATGTCCGGTCGTGATGGTCAAGCGGATTAAGGCGTCCCTGTACATACCAGTTGTGGGAGTATGGGTTCGAGTCACTTCTGGGTGTGAGTTTTCAGTTGTATATAGTCCTGGGGACCATTCAGGCTTGTTTGCATTTGTGTTCCTCACGTGTGCCCCAAAGAATGAGGTGATTTGATAAAATGCTATGCCCAAGATTACCATCCGAGTGCCGGCGGGGAAGTGGTTCATATAGCCTCGGCTATCACTTCCTTATGTCCGGTCGTGATGGTCAAGCGGATTAAGGCGTCCCTGTACATACCAGTTGTGGGAGTATGGGTTCGAGTCACTTCTGGGGTGTGAGTTTTCAGTTGTATATAGTCCTGGGGACCATTCAGGCTTGTTTGCATTTGTGTTCCTCACGTGTGCCCCAAAGAATGAGGTGATTTGATAAAATGCTATGCCCAAGATTACCATCCGAGTGCCGGCGGGGAAGTGGTTCATATAGCCTCGGCTATCACTTCCTTATGTCCGGTCGTGATGGTCAAGCGGATTAAGGCGTCCCTGTACATACCAGTTGTGGGAGTATGGGTTCGAGTCACTTCTGGGGTGTGAGTTTTCAGTTGTATATAGTCCTGGGGACCATTCAGGCTTGTTTGCATTTGTGTTCCTCACGTGTGCCCCAAAGAATGAGGTGATTTGATAAAATGCTATGCCCAAGATTACCATCCGAGTGCCGGCGGGGAAGTGGTTCATATAGCCTCGGCTATCACTTCCTTATGTCCGGTCGTGATGGTCAAGCGGATTAAGGCGTCCCTGTACATACCAGTTGTGGGAGTATGGGTTCGAGTCACTTCTGGGGTGTGAGTTTTCAGTTGTATATAGTCCTGGGGACCATTCAGGCTTGTTTGCATTTGTGTTCCTCACGTGTGCCCCAAAGAATGAGGTGATTTGATAAAATGCTATGCCCAAGATTACCATCCGAGTGCCGGCGGGGAAGTGGTTCATATAGCCTCGGCTATCACTTCCTTATGTCCGGTCGTGATGGTCAAGCGGATTAAGGCGTCCCTGTACATACCAGTTGTGGGAGTATGGGTTCGAGTCACTTCTGGGGTGTGAGTTTTCAGTTGTATATAGTCCTGGGGACCATTCAGGCTTGTTTGCATTTGTGTTCCTCACGTGTGCCCCAAAGAATGAGGTGATTTGATAAAATGCTATGCCCAAGATTACCATCCGAGTGCCGGCGGGGAAGTGGTTCATATAGCCTCGGCTATCACTTCCTTATGTCCGGTCGTGATGGTCAAGCGGATTAAGGCGTCCCTATACATACCAGTTGTGGGAGTATGGGTTCGAGTCACTTCTGGGGTGTGAGTTTTCAGTTGTATATAGTCCTGGGGACCATTCAGGCTTGTTTGCATTTGTGTTCCTCACGTGTGCCCCAAAGAATGAGGTGATTTGATAAAATGCTATGCCCAAGATTACCATCCGAGTGCCGGCGGGGAAGTGGTTCATATAGCCTCGGCTATCACTTCCTTATGTCCGGTCGTGATGGTCAAGCGGATTAAGGCGTCCCTGTACATACCAGTTGTGGGAGTATGGGTTCGAGTCACTTCTGGGGTGTGAGTTTTCAGTTGTATATAGTCCTGGGGACCATTCAGGCTTGTTTGCATATATATATATATATATATATATACCCACTGCACCATACTCAGAGCCCTAAAGAGATGGGAATTCTAGGGTATTTAACTCCCATATATATATATATATATATATATATATATATATATATATATATATATATATATATATATATCGTGACGGTAACGCGTTGGTGTTCGGCTGTTCAAAGCTAGGGGTATGGCCTCGTCACATAGAATAAAAAAAAATAGAAAATCTGGAACTTCGTCTGTGGTAAGGTAAGGAGAAGACACACAAAACACAAGTAAATTTTAACAATGAAATTTTAATTACGTTAAATAAACAAAACATGAATAAAATGGACATACAAATTCGTATAATAAAATCAATCAATCAAAATAATAAGAATAATTAAATGGCAAAATAAAAAGTTACGTTAAGACAAGTGAGCAATAACAAGCTGTGCAATATACAATAAAATGAGAGGTGCGGGAATATTGGCTTTAAGCTATCACCTCTCTTAGTACACTTAAGCCAAAGCTCAGTCTACCAGGAAGAAGTGTTAACCGTATGAAAGCACTGAATATTCTGAGGACTGAGGTCGTGGCGGCCCCAGACATCAAGTAGTATGGGGGGGTGGAGTGCAGTTGCAGCCAGACCGGCGGCCAATCAGCGAGTAGCCGGCAACAAGACAGGTAGTTTGGCGGTTTGAGGCTGAGCAGGTGTCCCTGGCTGCATACGTTTTGCGCTCTGGCAAACCTTGGAGATGTTGTTGTCGTTGTTGGACATTTCTTCCATAGTAGTTTTATATATTTGTTGCGACGTATTTTTGGAGGGAAAAGCAGGCTCAATCTCTTGAAGGAGATTATCGTCACAACTCTCCCTCGAAGCCTGCGGTTCTGGAAGAAGTACTTCGTTATGTGGTGGAGTAATGGATGGAGTCGCTTCTACTTCATAAACTCTGGAGAGATCATTGGCTAAGATGTTGTTGGAATCTTGGTATAGTGTGTCTCCAGGTTGAATTTCTGCAGTTAGCAAGCCCATAGTAGAAGACGTTGAGATGAGAAGTGGGCGTGCTGCAGGAGGTGTAGGGTGGTGTGGTCCGTGTTGATGGTGGACCGAGCACTTTTCAGGTGTGGAGTGAAGTGCTGGTGCTTCAGGATGATGAAGAGTAGCTCCTTGCCAATTGTTCCGTAGTTCCTTGTAGCAGTAGTCGCTGACAGGTGTATTCTCCTCGCCTCGTTGCTGCATCACGACACCACCAACGTCGGTACCACTGGCGTCGACATGGAGGATGAAGGGCTTATCTGACGAGGTGAGAGTGGAATTAGAATAGGGCAAAGGAGCACGATTATTATCCTGAAAGTATTTGGGAAGATCATTAAGGAATTCGGAATTAGAAAGCGCTGATTCCTTGTCAGTGCTTTCGGGAGGAGAAGCTGGGAAGGTCTCACTGTGGATGTAGGGTTCTGTGGAGGTAGAACAGTTAATCAGGACAGTGGGAGGAGTACCATTATATTGCTTCAGGAGGTTGACGTGGCACAGCTGGGTCTTCCGCCGCCTATCTGGAGTCTCTATGACGTAGTTGTTGTTACTTCTGCACTCTTTGACGCGGTAGGGTCCTGAAAACCTGTTTTGTAAAGGTGAACCTGGGATAGGGAAGTATGCTAGAATGAAGTCTCCTGGCTTAAATTTTCTTACTTTGCTGGTCTGGTTGTAATGAGTCTTCATCTTCTCCTGGGCTTTCAATAGATTATCATGGGCAAAACGGTGGACTCTCTCTATAATGTGTTGAAGGTTTTGAAGAAACTGGGGCACATTCTGATGCTCACTGAAGGTGGCATCTCGGAGAGAGTCTTTGAAAGCCTTAAGGGGAGTACGCACTTACGGCCGTAGAGCATCTCATAAGGAGATACTCCTAGGGACTCATTGGGGAGACTTCTGTAAATACACATTATAAGGTCGATTTGCTTATCCCAATCCTTAGAGGTTTCACTACAAAACTTTTTCAAGAGTGCTTTGATAGTCTGATGACTACGTTCAAGAGAACCCTGTGAAGCAGGATGATAGGGGCTGGACAATACCTGTTTGATGTTGAACTCCTCCAGTGTCCTTTTGAAGAGATCACTGGTGAAGTTGGTACCACAGTCGCTTTGAATCTTCCTGGGAAATCCGTATTGAGTGAAGATCTTCAATAGATGTTTTACTACCGTAGCAGCCGTGATGTTCTTCACTGGAACTGCTATGGGAAATCTGGTGGTAGGACACAGGATGGTTAGGATGTAGGCGTTACCTGAACTGGTCCGAGGTAAAGGACCAACACAGTCTATTATAAGTCTGTGGAAAGGTTCCGCAGGCACCTGTATGGGAATCAGTGGTGCTCTGGGAATGGAGATGTTCGGTTTGCCTGCCATCTGACATGTATGACACTGTTTTACGTACTGTTTGACGCTATTTACCATACCTGGCCAGTAGTAGTCTTGACGAATTCCATGGTAAGTCTTGTTGAAGCCGTAGTGGGAGAGCGCTCCGTGGGCCAGGTGTAGAATAGTGGGCCGCAGGCTGGTAGGAATCACAAGTTGTTCGATGTTGGCCCAATCGTCCTCCTCCTTCAGTTTACTGGGTCTATATCTGCGGTAGAGCAAGTCGTTCTCTAGGAAGAACCCAGGAATACTGTCGGGTTGAGTCTCAGCCTGGAAAAACAATGGTGTTAAAGTAAGATCTTCCCTCTGCAACTTACGGAACTCTAACTTGGTCTGATTCGGGGGTAGTTTCTGAGGGTCTTGAGGGACAGCGGTAGCAGTAGAGTCAGCTGGCTGTGGACGTGCGGCTCGTGCACGGGTGGTCACGAGAACCGGAGGAGAAACTTCATCACTCTCTTGAACCTCTGCTGGAACATACGCTAGAATAAGGTTACTTGGCACAGAGTTACACACCTGGGGTTTGTCCATGACGATCAGGTTGGTCGGTTGCAGGTCTTCTGCCAAGTCGTTGCCTAGGAGAAGTTGCACTCCAGGCATGGGAAAAGGCTTTTCCCTGACGGCGACTTGGACTTCTCCGTTCACGTAGGGACAATCCAGGTGGACTCTGGCGAGAGGGTATGGAGTGGTAGCAGTGAGGTCAGTGATGAAGACAGTTTCTCCGGTGTAGACGATGTTGGGCACAGCCGACTTCAAGATGATCGATTGAAGAGCCGCTGTGTCCCTCAAGATCTTCAATTTGAAACGTCCCTCCGGATTTGAACCGTTGGCAGAGACAGTTCCAGTATACAGGTTGTTACTGAAAAGAGAAAGATCATTAACATCAACACCAACATTCATCACAGGCTTACCGGACTTAGGAGGAGTTGGTTTGGGTTTTTGTTGGTCGGTGGTTCCCTTGTATTGAGACTTACCACACTTGTCTATGGTATGTCCATAGAGTCTACAATACTTGCAGTACAGTTGCGAACCAGCTTGATCGGGGCTCACTTTCTCGTAACTGTACCACGACTTCTTACTGGAGGATGGTTCGGGTGTCAGCCGGTGGATGAGGCTGTAAGTGTCAGCCGACTTAGCACACTTCAGGTAGTCGGTTTCTTCTTTATCTGCTAAGTAGAGACGGACAGGAGGCGGCACACGCCTCAAGAATTCTTCAACTAGCATCAGGTTGACGAGTTCTGTAAAAGTAGAGACATGTGCTGCTTCCAGCCATTTCATGAAATATCTCCGTTTTGTGTTAGCAAACTCAAGGAAGGTAGTGGTACTTGCCTTCAGGTGGTCACGGAATTTCCTTCTATAACTTTCAGTAGAGAGGAGGTAGGCGTCCAACACTGCTTGTTTCAGAGTGTGGTAGTCATTCTCAGACGCCAAAGTACTGAGTGTGACTGCAGCTCTACCTGTAAGATGGACTCTGAGAAGTGTGGCCCATTGGTCGACAGGCCAACTGAGTTGATTAGCAAGGGTTTCAAAGGTGGTAAAAAACACATCAACTTCTGCTTCTACAAAGGATGGCATTAACTTACTTGCATGTGATATATTAAAACTGACGGGAAGATTGGCAGTAGCTTGCTGGCGTTGAGCGAGGTGTGAAGTTTCCAACGTGTATTCTCGTTGACGACACTCTAGAGCCAGAGTCGCTTGTTGCTTGTCATGTTCGCGTTGCATCTCCAACTCGCGTTGTTTGGTTTCAAGCTGTACTCGTTCCCGCTCACGGAGTAGTGCAACCTCACGTTCCTGGAGGGCGAGTCCACGTTCGTGTTCTTCTCTCCTCAAAGCAGCCTCACGTTTGTGTTCTTCCCTTCGTATGGCAGCTGCTTCCCTTAGCTGCTCACGTTCAATCTTGGCCAGCTCCAATTTGAGTTTCATCGTTGCCAAATCAGTTTTATCTGCAAGATAGTAAGTTTCATGAGTTTCAGAGTCTATCGTACCTTGCTCTAAATAGTGATCCAGCAACAGGTTGTGTAGGTCATTTTTGTTGGCTTGGTAGGGAACTTCTAGTTGATACTCATGTGCAAGAGTTTGTAATTCAGTCCTCTTGGCACGACTTAAAGTCCCTATTTCACCTGCTGGATCTGCACGGAAAGCTTGGAGACGAAACATGGTGAATTTAGCAAATAAAGGTACAACGAATATTCAGTTATAATGAATGTCAGAAACAGGACAACGTGGCAACTGGTACCTATCCTGGGGGATCTTTAACAATTAAAGTTAAGTACAAGGTGTTAAATGATTAATTTAAATCAAGGGCGCAGGAAATCTTGTACCCGGTACTCATGTAAGAGGATAAGGGCAAGAAAATCCTACTAACAAATGAAACAGAGTTTCGAAAACAAATGAAACAGTTAATTGCCTCAAAAGTAAAATTGGTAGTCCAAGGATGTAGGCATACCTTGCCAAGTCTCTATAGGACATAAAGCAAGTTTTTCCTACTGAATTTAATATGATACTTACAGAATTAGCGAACTTTTGTGCTCTGAAAAAGTAAGCTAATTCCCTACCGTTGTATGTATCATCATCTCTGACTGACGTGTAGGGGTGCGAGGTGTCAACTGGTGACGAGAACTGCTGCTAAGGTCCCAATTCAGCAACTAAAGTTCGAGCTAGAGGAACTATGGCCCTCTTTGTCCTCCTACAGTCAGATTGCAGAAGATTGGGTGCTCTTGACCCGGGGCAGACCACAGTACCAGGGTACCAATATGATGATCTGTCAAAATGAGAAATATCCAAGGGACAAAGATGGTAAACACGAGTAATAACACGGAGGGAGAGATGACCAATTAAGAGTATGACTGAGGCCTACAGTCACCACATAATCCAAAGTTGTCTCGCCTTCACCATATGTTACTCTCGTAATGCACAATACACCGCACCATATAAAAAATGAAATTGAATATGAAAATAGTAAAAGCTACGTTAACAAAGTTAAATACGCTTACCATTAATTACCACTTGGCACCAGTACCTGAGTGAAGCTCCCGGACAGGCCCCCATATAATATGTGACGGTAACGCGTTGGTGTTCGGCTGTTCAAAGCTAGGGGTATGGCCTCGTCACATAGAATAAAAAAAAAATAGAAAATCTGGAACTTCGTCTGTGGTAAGGTAAGAGGAAGACACACAAAACACAAGTAAATTTTAACAATGAAATTTTAATTACGTTAAATAAACAAAACATGAATAAAATGGACATACAAATTCGTATAATAAAATCAATCAATCAAAATAATAAGAATAATTAAATGGCAAAATGAAAAGTTACGTTAAGACAAGTGAGCAATAACAAGCTGTGCAATATACAATAAAATGAGAGGTGCGGGAATATTGGCTTTAAGCTATCACCTCTCTTAGTACACTTAAGCCAAAGCTCAGTCTACCAGGAAGAAGTGTTAACCGTATGAAAGCACTGAATATTCTGAGGACTGAGGTCGTGGCGGCCCCAGACATCAAGTAGTATGGGGGGGTGGAGTGCAGTTGCAGCCAGACCGGCGGCCAATCAGTGAGTAGCCGGCAACAAGACAGGTAGTTTGGCGGTTTGAGGCTGAGCAGGTGTCCCTGGCTGCATACGTTTTGCGCTCTGGCAAACCTTGGAGAGGTTGTTGTCGTTGTTGGACATTTCTTCCATAGTAGTTTTATATATTTGTTGCGATGTATTTTTGGAGGGAAGAGCAGGCTCAATCTCTTGAAGGAGATTATCGTCACAATATATATATATATTTATATATATATATATTCCTTGAAATTTTGTCACATTAACGTCTACATCTGTCGTTCTTCTGACACATAGATTTTTAAGGTTAATTAACATATATGCAAATTACAAAATTTATTAGCTGGAGTGCAGAGCTTCACACACTCAATCCTAGCCATCAAGTAACTATCAAAATGCATATATCTTTGCTTTCACTTCAGTTATATTTATGACAAGGGATTTAAAATTTTCCTATATTTCTGCTTTTCTGATGACATTAAAAACTTTCGTTTATTACAATATCTACATAAAATTAACATTTATCTTCATTAGGTTGTAGTTCCCATCAATAGGGAGAGCGTCGGTAAAAAAAAAAAATTTGTTTATATATAAATATCTTTCCTCTCTCAATAATATGCCCGAAACGCTATGCGTACTAGTGGCTTTAGGTATTGTATGTACTAGCTCTATCAATAAATCCAATATTATGTTTGTAAATCGACTATTTATGTACTTTCCTGAATAAAATGAACTTTACTTTACTAATATCTAATCTGTGACTAAAACGTAAGACCGAACGTAAGTTTATATCCCTGTTACCTAGCAGTAAATAGGTACTCGGGAGTTAGTCAGCTGTCACGGGCTGCTTCCTGAGGGTGGAGGCCTGGTCGAGGACCGGGCCGCGGGGACACTAAAAAGCCCCGAAATCATCTCAAGATAACCTCAAGATAACAACTTTATCTATGCCTTTTTGATAACATATACAATTATAAGCTTTATTAGTGAATCTCTATTAATTAAACAATATATCAGAGAGTGTGTAAGGTTCGGTGTTCCATGTGCGAAGAGACATGGGAGATTTTACATCAGTACAGTAAATGTTTTAAGTAGCGAACGCATACTAACGAATAACGATTAGTATAGACCAACACTATTGTTCTATGAAGTCAATTTAACTTCCAGTCACGTATTTTTCAATAAGTCTTAAATGTTTTCTGGCTAGTTATGTTAGATATTATTAGAAATACGTATTCTACTTGTTAATATAATAAATTAAATTTGCGATCATTTAAGGAGAGAAGTACGACGACTGGATCACTGTGTGCAGAAGGTTGATATGCCAACAAACACTTTCCAGTCAACAATATATCTTGGATAAGTCGCTCCACAACATTGACACCTGGAACGTTGACTTCCTGTGAGGCCACATATTTACTTATTTCATAATGGAAGTATATTATTTCATAGTAAATATATGTTTTCTCGTGTTCTGCATTAAGCACCAACATTATAGTGAATAAATATACCATATTTCTTCATTATTTAAGTAATGCTAGGAGGCTTTGATTAGCTTTGGGTCATTAGGTGAACAGAATTTCCAATAGATGGGGCGAGAGTCGCGCTATCTCTCGCCCGTCCGCGAGTCGAAACTTATTTTAGAATTGATATATCTTTGTTCTCCAACAAAATATATTTCCTTTGGTGCACTCACAAAAACGAGCATATCTCTGTCTTTCTGAAGGCATATAATATTTTAGGCTTTATAAGCGTATCTTTGTTAATTACACACTATATTGGCAAGTGCGTAGGCTTCTGCATTCCATGACCGACAAGCTACTGAATGCCACTATTAAAACGTATGTATCTTCACTTGAGCTTTATATATGTCTATGGTAAAGTATTTAAAATAAAGCTTATATTTCTATCTTTCTTAAGACATATAAAACATATGTGTTTATTAACGAATTTACGTGAAATAAGCATTGTTCTGAGAGAGTTGCTCTGTCGATCAGTTTGTGCGGGGTCGGAACTCGGCGATTATTAAAACACATGTATCTTCATTAGAACTTTATATATTTCTATGGTAATGTAGCTAAAATGAAGCTTATATTTCTATCTTTCATAAGACATATAAAACATATGTGTTTATTAACGAATTTCCGTGAAATAAGCATTGTTTTGAGAGAGAGTTACTCCGTTGCTCGATCTGTGCGGGATCGGAGCTCGCCGATTATAAAAATACACGTATCTTCGCTTTAAATACAAATATGCCCATGGTAAGGCATTTAAAATGAAGATTATGTTTCTATATTTCTTGAGACGTATAAAACTCTTACGTTTATTAACGATTCTGTGTGAAATAAGCATTGTTCTGAGATGAATATTGCGGATTTCCAGCTCTACGACCAATGAAAAATGCAACTTTTATACAACTACAAATATCTTTAGTTTTACTTTAAATTTTGTCCTGAAAGAGTTTCCATATATAGATCCAGTTTCTGCCGTTCTTTTGACATAAAAATACCTTTGGTTTAATAAGTTATTAAGATGTTTTCAACAATATTACCTGGGCGTTCACCGATTCTAACATGGGTGACCCTTTTGGAAACGTAACACATGGGTTGACCTGATTGATATATGGGTCAGATTCCATTAAGGTTCGGAACATTTATACCCGCGCGTAGTGACCATCACCCCCTCCTCCTGCTAAGCCCCTGCCTTCTCTTACCCCTCCCCCTGCTCTTCCCCTTCCTCCTCATCCCTCCCTTCTCTTGACCCTCCTCTCTTCCCCTTTCTCCTCATCCCCCCCCCTCCTTCGCTTACCCCTCCCCTGCTCTTCACCTTCCTTCTCTTACCCCTCCCCTCTTCCCCTTTTTTTTTTTTTTTTTTTTTTTTTTTTTTTTTTTTTTTTTAGAGATATATAGAAGAGTTGTTACATTCTTGTACAGCCACTAGTACGCGTAGCGTTTCGGGCAAGTCCTTAATCCTATGGTCCCTGGAATACGATCCCCTGCCGCGAAGAATCGTTTTTTCATCCAAGTACACATTTTACTGTTGCGTTAAACAGAGGCTACAGTTAAGGAATTGCGCCCAGTAAATCCTCGCCGGCCAGGATACGAACCCATGACATAGCGCTCGCGGAACGCCAGGCGAGTTCTTCCTCATCCCTCCCTTCTCTTGCCCCTCCTCTCTTCCCCTTTCTCCTCATCCCCCCCCTCCTTCGCATACCCCTCCCCCTGCTCTTCACCTTCCTTCTCTTACCCTTCCTCCTCATCCCCCCCCTTCTCTTGCCCCTCCTTTCTTCCCCTTCCTACTCATCCCCCCTTCGCTTACCCCTCCCCCTCCTTTTCCCCTTCCTCCTCATCCCTTTTATTTCCCCCTCCTCCTCATCCCCCTTCCCCTCCCCTTTTGTTCTCATCCCTCCTTCCCTTGCCCGTCCTCTCTTCCCCTTCCTCCTCATCCCCCTTCTCTTACTCCTCCCCCCTCCTTACCAACTTTCTCTTACCCCCTCTCCCCTCCTCTTACCCTTCTCTAACCCCTACCCTCTCCCCCTCCTCTTCTCCTTCCTTCTCATCCCCCTTCTCTTACTCCTCCTCCTCTTCCCCCTCCCCCTCTTACTTGTACTACTCCTACCCCTGCTATTCTTCCCCCTCCTCTTCTCCTCCGTTACCTAATTCCCCCCTCCCCAGACGTCCTGCTCCTTCCACCCTCCTCCTTTCCTCTCCCCCTTCTTCCTCCTTCCTCTTAAACCTACTCCTTCCTCCTCTTTTTCATCCTCCTTCCTCCTCTGCCTCGACCTCCTTCCTCCTCGATCTCCTCCTCCTTCCTCCTCGCCCTCCTCCTCCTTCCTCCACGCTCTTCTCCTCATTCCTCCTCGCCCTCCTCTTTCCTCCTCTTCCTCCTTCCTCCTCCTCCTTCCTCCTCGCCCTCCTCCTTCCTCCTCGCCCTCCTCTTTCCTCCTCCCCCTCCTTCCTCCTCACCCTCCTCCTTCCTCACTCTCCTTCTTCCTCCTCACCCTCTTCCTTCCTCCTTGCCCTCCTCCTTCCTGCTCCTTCCTCCTCGCCCTCCTCCCCCTTCCCCCTTGCTCTCCTCCTCCTTCCTCCTCGCCCTCCTTCCTCCTCTTCCTCCTTCCTCCTCGCCATCCTCGTCCTTCCTTCTCGCCCTCCTCCTTCTTGCCCTCCTCCTCCTCCTCCTTCCTTTTCGCTCTCCTCCTCCTTCCTCCTCGCTCTCCTCCTCCTTCCTCCCTCCTCGCCCTCCTCCTTTCTGTTCGCCCTCCTACTCCTCCTTCCTCCTAGCCTTCGTCCTCCTCCTCCTTCCTCCTTGACCTCCTTCTTCCTCCTCGGCCTACTCCTCCTTCCTCCTCGCCCTCCTCCTTTCCCTCCTCCTTCCTCCTCCCTCCTACTTTCCCTCCTCCTCCTTCCTCCTCCTCCTCCTCGCCCACCTCCTTCCTCCTCGACCTCCTATTCCTTCCTTCTCGTCCTCCTCCTCCACCTAGTCCTTCTAGAAGGACTAGTCTTCTAGTCCTTCTTCCTCGCCCTCTTCCTCCTTCCTCCTCCTCCTTCTTCCTCCTTGCTCTCATCCTTCTCCTTCCTCCTCGCCCTCCTCCACTTCTTCCTCCTTGCTCCTCCCCCTCCTTTCTCCTCCTTTCTCCTTGCCCTCCTTCTTCCTCCACCTCCTTCCTCCTTGACCTATTATTCCTTCCTTCTCGCCCTCCTCCTCGCTCTCCTTCTTCCTCGCCCTCTTCCTCCTTCCTCCTCCTACCTTCTCCTTTCTCCTCGACCTCACCCTCTTACCTGGAATTCTTCCTCCTTCCTCCTCGCTCTCTTTCTCCTCCTCCTTCCTCCTTGCCCTCCTTCTTCCTCCACCTCCTTCCTCCTCTCCCTCCTCCTCCTTCCTCCTCGACCTATTATTCCTTCTTTCTCGCCCTCCTCCTTTTTCTTCCTTCCTCCTCGCTCTCCTCCTTCTTCCTCCTCGCCCTTCTCCTTCTTCCTCGCCCTCCTCCTTCCTCCTCGCCCTTCTTTTCCCCCTCCTTCCTCCTCGCCCTCCTCCTTCTTCCTCCTCGCTCTCCTCCTCCTTCCTACTCGCCCTCCTCCCTCCTCCTCGCCCTCCTTCTCGCCCTCCTCCTCCTTCCTACTTACCCTCCTTCTCTTTCCTTCTTGCCTTTCTTTTACCTCCACTTTCTTCCTCCTTGCTCTCCTCCACCTCCTTCCTCTTCGCCCACCTCCTCCTTCCTCGTCGCCTTCCTCCTCGCCCTCCTCCTCCTCTTTCCTCCTCGGCCTCCTCCTTCCTACTCGCCCTCCTCCTCCTCTTTCCTCCTCGGCCTCCTCCTTCCTACTCGCCCTCCTCCTCCTCCTTCCTCCTCCTTGCTCTCCTCCTCCTTCCTCCTCCTTGCTCTCCTCCTCGCCCTCCTTCCTTCTCCGCCTACTCCTCCTTCCTCCTCGCCCTCCTCCTCCTTGCTCTCCTCCTTCTTCCTCCTCGCCCTCCTTCCTTCTCCTCCTAGTCCTCCTTCCTCCTCCTTCCTCCTCGCCCTCCTCCTCCTTCCTCCTCGCTCTCCTCATCCTCAACGTCCTCTTTAACTTCCTCCTCTACCTCATCGTCCTTCCTCCTCTGCCTTGACCTCCTCCCCCTTCCTCCTCGATCTCCTCCTCCTTCCTACTCGACCTCATCCTCTTATCTGGAATTCTTCCTCTTCCTCGACCTCTTCCTAAAAAAATGAATGAAAATGATGAATTAACCTTTATTATGATCTTGTTTCTTTTTACTAAATGTAGAAATATACTTTTATATTTCTACATTTATATAAATAGCAGCAATAAAAACTACGTTTATGAAACATTTAAGGTTGCCACAAGGTTTCATTTTTTTTTTAGCTAACGATTAGTGCAATACGTTTTAGAAACTTATTTACATCCACACAAAATTAAGCATCTAATGCGTGAAAACAAACGTTGCCAATACTTTCCAACACTTTCCAGATACGTTGTGGCAACCTAAAATTGTTTCCTGGGAGGTGTTCTTGGAAGTGGAATTTCAACAATGGCACTGCAAGAGTTTGGATCTGGCTTGTTACCGTCTAAGCTCACCTGGAACTCCAGAAACTTTAATTTTTGAACTGCCAGAGTGCACTTCTGAACATTTAATTTAAAACCTGCTCGATCTAACAAAGGAAGTCTCAGTGGAGTCTCATAAGTGTTCACCAAACGTCCAGGCATATATTGCATCATCATCCAGGTATGTAGCGAGGGCCTTCCCAAGACTGGACTGAGTATGTAATTAATGGCCCTCTGAAATGAAGGGGGGTGTCTTTTGGTCAAAAGGCATCCTACAAAACTGATAAGAGTGCCTGCCCTCAGGAAATGCTGTCTTTTCCCTTTTTCTCAGCCACTGGTATTGCCCAATATGCAGACTTAGCATAAAGAGTGGAAAAGTATTTTGCTGCCCGGAATTGTTCTATTATATCCTGAATTCGAGATTAACTATAAATATCACCCTTAGTAATTTTGTTCACCTTCCAGTAGTTCACACAAAAATTGTAACTACCATCTGGTTTACGAACTAACACAATAAGAGACAACCATATCTTGATGATTTCGAGGCTTAGTGTTCCCACGGCCCGGTCCTCGACCAGGCCTCCACCCACGGGAAGCAGCCCGTGACAGTTGACTAACTCCCAGGTATCTATTTACTGCTAGGTGACAGGGACATCAGGGTGAAAGAAACTTTGCCCATTGTTTCTCGCCGGTGCCCGGGATCGAACCCGGGACCACAGGATCATGCGTCCAGTGTTCTGTCCTCTCAGCCACCGGCTCCCACCATAGTGACATACTAGGCTCTATCATGTCCTGTCTTAACATTTTCTGGCACTCATGCTGGATAACATTCTTTTCCTGTTCCGTGAGCCCATTGCCGGGTGAAAACAGGTGCATAGTCACCTGTTGGGATGGTGTGATCAGTTATATCAAGGAGACCAATCTGGTCATCCTCGGTTGCAAACAATTTTGGAAATTTCCATGAAATTCCTCTTAACACTTTTATCTGTCTGTGGAACATGCTGCAAATCTAGTGCTGATAATAATTTCTCTACATCTTGTATAATATTTTAACCTTTACTCGTTTATGTTCTTCAATGGTCTCTTACTCTCGGTAACATTTAATGCACTACATTGTGCTTTGATAGTTCGCATTTCAGATGACTCATGGTGCAAAATTTCTGAAGTGTTCACCAGAGATTCCAGAGATATTCTATTACCTGCTCTGAAGCAATAGGTTTTGTGAAAGATGTTGACTGGAATAAGTGCATCTTTATCAAGCACTACAATTAGATGGTGAGGATTTAATAACCTGTCACATCTCCCCCTCCCCATCCAGCCCGTTGACGTCATGAGGGGGCTTGGTGGCTGGCTGCTGGAGTGTGATGCTCCACGGGACGATCTTCTGTCCTTTGATAAGGCAGGAGCCTTATGCTCCTGCTGCTGTCTTCTCCAATTATACCGGATCGCTTTTCCTTTTCCTTATGTTTCGTTTTTCTCCCCCCCCCCCCTCTTCTCCTATCTACTTGTCGTTTCCTGCCGATCTTTTCCTAGTTTTGATTATTCTTTTGGACTTCTTCTATTTTGACATCCAGGTGCTCTTGAGTCTGTAGAACTGTAGTACCTAACGTCGAGAGCGAGGGGATTCTTTTATTGTCAATCCCCCTTTCGTCGCTGAACCCGATCTCGACGGACTGACGGTTCTTAAGGTGGCGTTTGTGGGGCGTATACTCACGACGCACCCCTAGGAGGCCCCGGCATGATCGGCGATAGCTTCTTGTTGGGTGTCCTGCCACTAATTGTGGCTCCATGGTGGGTATGGGGGCACATTCGTGAATGAATGTCTGACTCCAGTTTCATGTCAAATTCTGTTGTTCTTATCCCTTCTCAGGCTCGTGGGGTGGGTGACCAAGCCCCCGAGTCGGTCCATGTTGGAAGACTGGGCTCTGTAGCCCCCGCTGTGTTGGGCCCCGACTTTTCTCCTCCTCCCGACCCTCCTCCTCCTCCTCCCGACCCTCCTGACTATTCCCCTCGGCTCCTCTCCCCCCTCTGTTTGGATCGAGCCTCAAGCCCCCAGTGGTGACCACCTCGTCCCATGGCACAGCTCAGTCTCTAGTAGTGACTACTGCGCCTTTTAACTCCTCTCTCTGGGGGTTCTCAACGCCGTCCTCACCACGGGCCGCACTCGCTCGATTCCTTCCTGTACTGATGCGTTTCAAGCCTTGTTTGGTCCCGCTTTGTGGGCCAAATACTTTGATCTCCTCCCACTTAATTCTACGCCTCCTGACGATTTCTCTTCATAGGCACCTTGTTGATTCAGTAGATGCCTCTGTATCCTTCAACCCCACCCGTTTTGGTACACTTGTCATTGCTGCTGCTCCTCAGGATGCAGCCTCCTGCTTGGCCGCCTTATCCTGCATTGGCGAGACCCCCGTTCAGGTCTCCATGAACGCTCGGTTAAATGCCAGTGTTGGCACTGTTCTCCTCCCACACCATGTTGCAACCGGTGTTAGGAATCTAAAAGACTGCCACGAGGATATCAAGCATACCCTCGAGGCCCAAGGTCATTCTGTCCTTCAGGTGGATACGTTCACTCGTCCCCCTCGTGGTCGTCGCCGTCTGCCCCTTCGGGTTGTGAAGATTACCTTTAATGGTAGGACCCTTCTGCCCTCCTTCATTCTTGCTGGTGCCAGATGCTCCGTTCAGGGATATATTCAATCTCCTCGGCACTGCAATAAGTGCTGGAGGTTTGGGCATGGTGCCCTCAAATGCTCTAGTCCTGTCTCCCTCTCTCTGTCCCATGTGTGGGGGCGAGGGTCACTCTAAGTTGGAGTTCACTTCTCCCCAGGCTCGCTGCCTCAATTGTGGTGAGGCCCACCCTACCTTCTCCCGCACGTGTATACGTTACAAACTTGAGGCAGCCGTCCTCAACTTGAAGCACCGGGACAGTTTGTCTTTTCCTGAGGCTCGGCGCAAAGTTCATTGTCTCCCTCCTTTCGTTGGCGCGTCTTATGCTCGCTTGGTACACTCTTCCTCTCCTCGTCCTTCCCATCTTCCTCAAACTCACAACCGTTCACAAGCCTTAGACCTGGACACGCCCACCACCACCTCCCCTGTTCCTTTCCATTCTGTCCCGGAGGGTCCCCCTCCTGGTTCTCTGTCTATGGTTCCCCTTCTTTCTACCCAGTCTGTCATGTCTTCTGTGTCTTCTTTCTCCTCTCCCTCTAGTCCTCCTTCCCATCATTCTCTTCCGTCTCTTGGGTAGCCACCCCACCTGACTGTGTGGGCCGATATCCATCGCTTTCCTGGTGATCGTGTTGTTCACTCTCGTTCTTCTTCTATTGAGACGCTAGAGTCTGTTGCCCAGTACATTGCTGCTGGGACACCTGTGTTTCTGAGTCACAAGCGGAAACCTGGCTCCTCTCATTCCTCCTCCCCGGCAGGTAAGAAGGCTTCACTTTCTTATTCGCTCCCTACCACTGATTCTATCGTTCCTTCCCCTCCTGCTTTGGTGGTAGAGCCCCATGTTCCTACTGTAGAGGTTTCTTTGGCCCCTGGTTCCGTCTTGGTTACTGCCCTTGCTGAGATGCGCTCCCCTCTTTCTGCCACTCCTCCTCCTGCTCTTCTTTCCCGCCCCTCTCGGTTGTCTCCTCCTCCTCCAGACCCCTGCTCATCCACCTCTGGCCAGTCCTCCTACTCCTTTCCCTCCTTCTTTACTCGGTTTACCCATCCCCCCCCCCTATCCCTGACTTCGCTGACCCTGATCCTGACCCTGTGCTTCTTTAACGTGCTGTGTTTCTTTTTCACCTTTATTTCTTCTTTGTTCTCTGTTGCTGTCCTCTTTTTTTTTTTGTCGATGTCTATTCTTCAGTGGAACATCCGTTAATACCACGCCAATTTTCATGACGTCCAACTCCAATTTTCAGTTTTTGCCCCTTTGTGTCTGTCTCAAGGAGCCGATGCTTGGTGCTCGTCCTGGTCACTTCCGTGGCTATTCTTTTCTCCCTCTTCCCCCCCCCCCCCCAGCTGTTGCTGGGGCCCATAACTCTTCTGCTCTCTTGATTCGCTCCGATGTTCCCCTCGTCCCCTTACTTTTTTCATTGCCTCTCCACTGTTCTGCTGCCCGTGTCTTTGTGCGTAAATGGTACACGGTTTGTTCTATTTATCTCCCCCCCCCCCCCCCACTGTCCCACAGTCTCTTCTCGATCTTAAACACCACCTGGACTCCTTGCCAGAGCCTGTGCTCCTGCTGGGTTATTTCAGTTGCCGACGTGCACTTTGGGGTGATGTGCTGACAAACACTCGGGGTCGCCTTCTTAAGCCGTTCATCCTCTCTTCTTCCCTGTCTCTTCTGAATTCTGGTGAGCCCACTCATTTGGACTCTGACTCGCTCCCTTTCCTGCCTCGATCTTTCTCTGTGCTTGTTATCATTTTACTTTGATTTCGCGTGGCGGGTTCTTGATGACCTCCATGGGAGTGATCATTTTCCCATCCTTGTTACCTTTTTCTCTTTTCACTCTCCTCTCTCCTTCCCTAGGTGGCGGTTTGCCGAGGCTGACTGGCGCCTCTTTACCCTCCGTGCTACTATTTCCTACCTCTCTGTTCTGCCACTCCCTCGCGCCCTCTTTCTTTTACATGACACTGTCTTTGACGCTGCCCTCGGCTCTATTCCTCGCTCTTCGTCTCGGGGAACGAGGAAGTGCGTTCCCCCGCGTGGAATATGGACTGTTCTCGGGGGTGTCCGCTGTAAGCGTGCAGCCTGGAAGACACACCGCCACTGGCAGATGGTTGAGTCTTTTCCTTTGCTTCCGAAGGTGAGTGCGGTGGCCCGTAAGACCATCAGTATGGCTAAACGTGCATGCTGGATGTCTTATTTCTTTACCGTTACGTCCGAAACTCGTCTGCCACTGGTATGGAAGCGTATCCTCATGATAGCGGGTAATTTCGTTCCTGATACCTCGCCGGTCCTTTACCTCCGTGGTGCTCTTGTGGCGGACCAAATTATCCAAGTTGATGGTTGTCACTGGGTCACCGTTTCCAACATTGGAGTAACTGGACAAATTAACATATACGACACCAGGCATAAATTACCATCCAAATCTACTGAAGTTATCTTGTATGCTCTTGCTAATTGCCAGGATGATAAGCTGATATGCAATATAATGAATGTCAGCAGACACAGGGACTCAAGTATGAGTGGGGTGTATGCTGTGGCGTTTGCTGCATCACTTGCAAGTGGTGTAGATCCAGTGAACCTCGTATGATATGCAGAATATGAGACAACATCTGCAAGAGAACTTTGAAGGAAAGTGTCTCATCTCATTCCCTGCAGCTCAGACACTGAGAAGAAAACGAATCATCCGGTCATGCTCGATGGAAGTGTACTGCATTTGCAGAAAGCCAAATGATTTGAAGCTGATGGTATGCTGCGAACGTTGCAATATTTGGCACCATGGATCATGTGTAGGTGTTACAGAATGTAATGATGATTCGTGGATTTGTTTCTTGTGCGCTAGCAAGTTGTGAATTATAATTTAAAATACTTAATTAATATATTATTATTATTATTATTATTATTATTATTATTATTATTATTATTATTATTATTATTATTATTATTATTATTATTATTATTATAACCTTACCAAATGCTTTGCTGAATCAAATAATGTTATTTTACTTTCAATGTGTTACAATAGCATAATTAAGTGCTGCAAGTGTCAGGTCTTTTATATAGTCGGTATTTGTTATATTCTGTATTCTTTTTATGTTATTTAAATTTCAAATAGAAATAGTTATTAAATTATGTATCTTAATAATTTTGAACCTTATATTATTTAACATCAACAAATTGGATTTCGAATATTAAAACCAATTTCAACCAATTAAAGGATTTATCCTTTAATGTTAAAAATTATTCAAACTGAAATAAATATATAACACTGTACGGTACAGTTGTGTTTAATTATGTTTTGCGATTCCTTTGGAAAAGGTATTTGTGCACCAAGTACTACTAGGTCATTATGAGATATGCTGAATGTTGTCAATATACCATCTGAGTACGCTTCACTTTGTGTTAATCATTGGACGTCCTAATGATTAAGGTCCCCAAAAGGACTTATCAGACCTCGGTGGATATTTTTACTCTCTCTCTCTCTCTCTCTCTCTCTCTCTCTCTCTCTCTCTCTCTCTCTCTCTCTCTCTCTCTCTCTCTCTCTCTCTCTCTCTCTCTCTCTCTCTCTCTCTCTCTCTCTCTCTCTCTCTCTCTCTCTCTCTCTCTCTCTCTCTCTCTCTCTCTCTCTCTCTCTCTCTCTCTCTCTCTCTCTCTCTCTCTCTCTCTCTCTCTCTCTCTCTCTCTCTCTCTCTCTCTCTCTCTCTCTCTCTCTCTCTCTCTCTCTCTCTCTCTCTCTCTCTCTCTCTCTCTCTCTCTCTCTCTCTCTCTCTCTCTCTCTCTCTCTCTCTCTCTCTCTCTCTCTCTCTCTCTCTCTCTCTCTCTCTCTCTCTCTCTCTCTCTCTCTCTCTCTCTCTCTCTCTCTCTCTCTCTCTCTCTCTCTCTCTCTCTCTCTCTCTCTCTCTCTCTCTCTCTCTCTCTCTCTCTCTCTCTCTCTCTCTCTCTCTCTCTCTCTCTCTCTCTCTCTCTCTCTCTCTCTCTCTCTCTCTCTCTCTCTCTCTCTCTCTCTCTCTCTCTCTCTCTCTCTCTCTCTCTCTCTCTCTCTCTCTCTCTCTCTCTCTCTCTCTCTCTCTCTCTCTCTCTCTCTCTCTCTCTCTCTCTCTCTCTCTCTCTCTCTCTCTCTCTCTCTCTCTCTCTCTCTCTCTCTCTCTCTCTCTCTCTCTCTCTCTCTCTCTCTCTCTCTCTCTCTCTCTCTCTCTCTCTCTCTCTCTCTCTCTCTCTCTCTCTCTCTCTCTCTCTCTCTCTCTCTCTCTCTCTCTCTCTCTCTCTCTCTCTCTCTCTCTCTCTCTCTCTCTCTCTCTCTCTCTCTCTCTCTCTCTCTCTCTCTCTCTCTCTCTCTCTCTCTCTCTCTCTCTCTCTCTCTCTCTCTCTCTCTGTTTAGGTGAAGGAACTTTCCATAATTGTTATTGCTAATGTTTACTTGTAATACTGGGTATACATCCGGTGTTCTTACCCTCGTAAGCCGCGGTCGTATGGTCTGAAACCCACAAATATTTACAATGGGGGGGGTGGGGGATAACATTTCCTCTTCAAGCACGCGCATACAAATGAACTATGTTACTTAACTGGAAGCACTCGTACAACATAATTTACACGATTTCTCAGGATTATTATACTTCTTACCAGCATATATACAGTATAGTACCTAGGAGGTTCTCTTCAATGATATCTAAGATAATTAAAAGAACCCAAGCAAACTACTGTGGAAATGTGCAGGACAACCATATTAATTGTGACACTAGCTCTCCACATATGGCATTTGCTTAATTTAGAAACTGTACTTGTGGCTAGCTCCTCAAGATTGTAACTTGCTTAGATAAATAAATTGTGTGTTCAGTCCCTGAACCCATTATGTGATAAATTAAATAAACTAAAAACTATAGTATGGCGACGAAACCTGAACTGCATAATGTAAACAGGGATTAACCAGAAAAAGATATAGGTGAAGAATAACACCAGGTAACTGTAAAGCTGCCGCCCAGTTGGGTGGGTGTGGAGCAAGACTAGTAACTGTGCGACTCCTCATAGATGTAAAGTGCCTTGTATAGTGACTGTTGTGAGCCTCTTGTTGAATCACTTGTGACACAAAAGATTACTGATGTGTGTATTTGTGTGGGTGATTAAATATGTATGTGTATGTATATATGTATGTGTATGTATACATGTATACGTATGTATATGTACATGTATGCATAAGTATGTGTACATTAATAATTTTGTAACTAGAGTCAAAAGATTGTTATTTGCTTAGCTAAACGAACTAGAGGGTTCAGTTCCTGAACCGATTATGTGCCTCTGTAATCCTTTACACCACCGCCCACAGGATGGGTATTATGGGGTGCATAATAAAGAAAGTGAATGGACCGAACCCCACAATTCATTTAGCTAAGCAAGATACAATCTTAATGAGCTAGTTACAAAATTCACTATAAGTCGTCACATCATAAATGGGTTAGAGATCGACCACAAGTAGTGCATTACATAATTTATCAGTATTGTGCAGCCTGTGATCCCCGCCTGGCTGGATACTGATACTTAGGTAGATTTCATGTGTCCGGACACCGGCGATAAGGTGGTATTATTTATTTAGCTTAAGAGATATATATTTTTAAATGTTGTCACATAAACGGCTACATCTTCCTTTCTTCTGACATATAGATTTTTAAGATTAATTAAAATATATAGAAACTAATTATACAGTTTATTGGCTGGTGTGCAGGGCTTCACACTCTCAGAGCTAACCATCAAGTAACTATCAAAATGCATATATCTTCGTTTTCACTTCAGTTATATTTATGACAAAGGATTTTAAATGTAGCCTATATTTCTACCTTTCTGATGACATAAATACTTTCGTATTACAATATCTAGATCAAACTAACATTGATTTTCAAGAGGTTGTATATTTTCCATCAATGGAGAGCATCAGCCAAGAAGCCTTCTTTAAAATATAAATATCTTTCCTCACCCAATAAGATCTAATCTCTGAATATAACGCAAAAAACGACTTGATTGTAACCTATCCACCGCTGCCCATTGGATGGGGGAGAGGGGGTTATGTGTAGGATAAACATATCAATTGTGACACTAGCCCTCCATATATGTCAGTTGCTTAAATTATAAACTGTACTTGTGGTCGGTCTCAAGCACATTGTTGATGTGACAATGTGCATTGACTTTTGTAACTAGCTTATCAAGATTATAACTTGCTTGGCTATATGAATTGTGGGGCTCAGTCCCTGAGCCCATTATGTGCCTCTGTAACACTCCATTATCGCCCATAGGATGGGTATGGGGTGCATAATAAATGAACTAAACTAAGCTCTGCCTTTTTGATAACATATACAATTATAAGTTTTATTTGTGAATCTCAATTAATTAAACAATATATCACAGAGCCTGTAGGGTTCGGTGAGATGAGTGAAGAGACATGGGAGATTTTACATAAGTACAGTACAGTACATGGTAGTTTAAGTAGCGAACGCATGTCAACGAATAACGAGTATATATAACAAAACAATTGTTCTATGAAGTCGATTTAACTTCCAAACATATATTTTTAATAAATGTTTTCTGGTTAGTTATGTTAGATTATATTAAAAATACGTATTCTACTTGTTAACATTATAATTTAAATTTGTGATAATTTGTGCAGAGAAGTGCGACAACTGGATTTGCCAACAAACACTTTCCAAACAACGATATATCTTGGATAAGTCGCTCCACAACATTGACGCTTGGACCGTTGACTTCCTTTGATGCTACTTATTTACTTATTTCATAATGAAATTACATTAGTTTGGAGTAAATATATGTTTTCTCATGTTCTGCATTCAGCACCCACAATATAGTGAGTAAATATACCATATTACTTCATTACTTAAATAATGCTAGGAGGGTTTGAGTAGCTTTGGGTTTTTAGTTTACAGAATCTCCAATAGATGGGGCGAGAGTCGCCCCATCTCTCTCGCCCGAGCAAGAGTCGAAACCTAATTTAAAATTGATATATCTTTGTTCTCGAACATGATATATTTCATTTGGTGCAATCATAATAATGTTCATATCTCGGTCTTTCTGGAGGCATATAAGATTTTAGGCTTTATTAGCGTATCTTTGTTAATTATACAATATATCGGCAAGTGCGTAGGCGTCTGCACTCCATGCCCGACAAGCTACTGAGCGCTACTATAAAAACATATGTATCTTCACTTGAGCTATCAATATGTCTATTGTAATGTATTTAAAATTAAGCTCTTATTTCTATCTTGCTTAAGACATATAAAACATTTGTGTTTATTAACGAATTTACGTGAAATAAACATTGATCTGAGAGAGAGTTGCTCTGTCGTTCAGTCTGTACGGGGTGGGAGCTCCGTAATTTTTAAAATACATGTATCTTCATTAGAACTTTAAATATGTCTATGGTAAAGTGTTTAAAGTGAAGCTTATATGTCTGCCTTTCTTGAGACATAAAACATATATGTTTATGAACGAATTCACGTGAAATAAACATTGTTCGGAGAGAGAGTTGCTCGGTCGATCGATCTGCCTGGGGTCGGAGCTCGGCTATTATAAAAGTACACGTATCTTCGCTTTAAATTTAAATATGCCCATGGTAAGGTATTTAGAATGAAGCTTATATTTCAATCTTTCTTGTGACATATAAAACTCTTACGTTTATTAAGGAATCTGCGTGAAATAGGCATGCTTCTGAGATGAATGCTGCGGTTTTCGAGGTCAACTCGCGGCAATGGACGCCATACACATCCAGTGGGTGTTATTGGACCCATACCCATTCTATGGGTGGTTGGAGCCCCATACCCATGCTATGTGTGGTTGGAGCCCCATACCCATTCTATGGGTGGTTGAAGCCCCATACCCATCCTGTAGGTTGTAGTTGACGCCATACTCATCCTGTGGGTGGTATTGGACCCCATACCCTTCCTGTGGGTGGATGTGATCCCCATACTCATCCTGTGGATGGATGTGACCCTCATACCCATCCTGTGGGTGGTTTTGGACCCCTTACCCACCTAACAAGTGGTAGTGGACAATATACCCATCCTGTAGTTGGTATAGTAGACACAATACCATCCTGTTTGCAGTAGTTTACCCCATAGACATTCCAACGTAACATCGTTTTCTGTTAGCATTCCTACAAAACATCCTTTAAAGATTTGTAAAGCACAAACTATGGTATATAATATAGATTGGTGAAGGACTGTTATTCTATGTAATAATTTTTAGTGCTTATTATAATTTACTAAGAACAACTAATATTTCTCAAAACAAAACTACGAGCCTTCAATAGGAAGTAGCTGGTCTGTAATATTCTAAGAGCATGGACAATGGTAGGTAAATTTCACAACCCATGTTGGATCTGAAAACTACAATTTTCCTTATAATTGAACCAATCACGACTATTCTGCTATCTAGGTTGACGGACGGGTATTGTGAGACATAAATTGGTACGTGAGAAAGAGTTTGGGCCTTGGAAAAAAAAAAAACTGGGAATATATCACATATTTACTAATTCATATTCAACATATTGACTTTAAGCATTAAGTCATATATGTGCTGTCTTGTGTGAGAACGGGTTGTATATAAGTATCATATGTTTTGTTCAACACAACTGTACAACTAACCTGATATAGTTAGTTCAGGCACTAAGAAACGTCGCTACACAAAGTCAGCTGGCGGCTGCTTCCCTCACTCTTTCAAGGTCAGGAGCGGGTCAGGCACACTAAAATGTCTCTCCCAACAATACTGTTTGCAGTGTTATTACACTATATACACACATTATATATAAGTATCTACATTTATGTTCACCATAGAGAACCACTGAGCTGGTATGATGAATGCAGACAATAACAGGTGGCCACACAGTCAGTAAACGATGCTATCTCCCTCCGTCCCTCATTAGTGCTCTCACAGCACTAATTATCACAACAATCCTGCTATTATCACAATCCTGGTAACTTTTATCACAGGGGTCATCTGTAATACTGTCATTGCTAAATAATAGCAGTTACATATTTATTTTTACTTTTTAGGCGATGCTGTGGTCACAAGCTGAACAGCAATGCTGATAGCTGATGCTGCGTGCGTCAGCCTTCGTTGCTCCCACAGTACTGTGGCTCTCACACCGAAGAATATTGCACACGATTTTTTTTAAACATGGCATCTGTTTACAAGAGCCCTGAGGAAGCTAATGTGTAGCCGCAGGCCATCTGAACCGTGCCTGGCACCCGATGGCGTTTATATACGCCATGCGCATTGTGGGACATGTTACTAATGGCGTATATATAAGCCATGCCCAGTTTATGGGTTACAAAAAGAAAAGAAAAAAAATATGAAAAATTTAAAAAAACAACAAATGTAAAAAAGGTTCGTTCGGTGGTCGCCAGGTAGGCTGCTCCATGTTTCTTGATACCTGCTTGCTTGACGGAGTTCTGGGAGTTCTTCTACTCCCCAAGGCCGGCCCGACGCCAGGCTCAACTTGTGAGAGTTTGGTCCACCAGGCTGTTGCTTGGAGCGGCCCGCAGGCCCACTTACCCACCACAGCCCGGCTGATCCGGAACTTCTCTTAGAAAACAGTCCAGTTTTCTCTTGAAGATGTCCACGGTTGTTCCGGCAATATTTCTTATACTCTCTGGGAGGACGTTGAACAACCGCGGACCTCTGATGTTTATACAGTGCTCTCTGATTGTGCCTATGGCACCTCTGCTCTTCACTGGTTCAATCTTGCATTTTCTTCCATATCGTTCACTCCAGTACGGTGTTATTTTACTGTGTAGATTTGGGACCTGGCCCTCCAGTATTTTCCATGTGTATATTATTTGGTATCTCTCTCGTCTCCTTTCTAGAGAGTACATTTGGAGAGCTTTGAGACGATCCCAATAATTTAGGCGTTTTATCTCGTCTATGCGTGCCGTATATGTTCTCTGTATTCCCTCTATTTCAGCAATCTCTCCTGCTCTGAAGGGCAAAGTGAGTACTGAGCAGTACTCGAGACTGAGAAAAAAAACGAAAAATATAAAAAAAGGTTGAACAAATTTGAAAAACGGACAAATGCCATAAAGGTTTGTTCAGTGTTTGTCAGGTAGGATGCTCCATTATAGCAATTTTTCTTTGTTTCAAATGTGTTCCATTTGTTTTGTATTTTTAATTTACGTCTCAATAATGGAGCAGCCTACCCGACAAACACTGAATAAACCTTTATGGCATTAGTCCATTATTCAATTTTTTTCAACCGTTTTTTTATTTTTCGCTTTTTATTTATTTAAGAAACATGGAGCAGCCTACCTGACAACCACCGAATTAACCTTTTTGACATTTGTTGTTTTTCAATAAATTTCATTTCTTTTGTTCTACAAAAAAAGTCATTGGATTGCAACATCTCAGCAGTCACCCCTTTATATCCCAGCATCATTAGCATCTTTAAACAAAAACAACATAATTTATTTGCATTGTCGGAGGCGCCCGAGAATGTGCAAGAAGCAGCGCGACCCCACCATATTGTTTCGTCGTTATTCAAACAAGCGGCTGCCATACAAGCCGAATTGTTGGCGATCAGGACGTTCGTTACAAAAAAAAATGTTCGCCATTTGAGGCGATCGTCATTCGAGGTACCACTGTATTTTGTGTGACATTGTGTTGGAATTGAGCTGTGTTCTTTACCATACCATTCATTTCGTAAGTATAAGTATAGATGCCACACCTGTGACAGATAAAACTATACCTTACTTGAAAAACAGCGCCATTTGTTGCATGTAAGAGCAGCACACATGCTATACTAAATATGTTACAATTCCATTTCAGTGTTTCTGACTGCATTGATAAATTGAATTTTCATAGATTTTGATTTATTTTCATTTTGATTTAATTATTTTGTGTGAATTGCGTTGGAACTGAGTTGTGTTGTTTACCATACCGTTCATTTTGTGAGTATAGTTTATTTTTTTATTTTTTCATATTTTCATTTAATATTTTACTTGTTTTTCTTATATTTCAGTGATGGGAACATCAGACCATTTAGGAAGGCATCGGACGAGGGAGTGGGGAATGGTGGGGATGACGAGGGGACGGAAGTGAGAGATGATGGGAAGGACGAGGGGATAATGGTGGGGGAGTTTGGGATGGTGGGAACGAAGGGATGGGGGGAATGGAGAATGATGGGGAGGACAAAGGGACAGGGAAGTGGGGCATGGTGGGAAGGAAGAAGGGATGGTGGAGTAGGGAATTGTGGGGAGGACGAGGGGACGGTGGAATGGGGAATGGTTGGGAGGCCGAGGAGACGGGTGAGGGGGGAATGGTGGGGAAGACTGGGGAACAGGGGGGAATGGTGGGGAGGAGTGGGGAACAGGAAAGATTGCTGTGGTTCAGCAATGCACATGCGTTGCTGAGCCACAGCAACGCGTGGCCGGGTACTGCTAATATTATAAATATAGATTATAAGCATTTACAAGAAAATAAAATGGGTTTTGACATAATTTAAAACACATGATTTTACATCATCCTTCGGCTAGTAGGGTAAGCTGGAGAAGGTGAGGGGTGGGGAGATGAACAGGAAGGAGACTTGTGATCATGTCTGGCTGTCCTGTGGTCTCTGTCTAGTCTGCCAGACTCTGTGCAGCATGTATATTACATCCTGTCAGCTTGTCTTGTCTGATAGCCTGTCAAGACTGGATGTTAGGCTAACATGATGTCAGGCATGATGTCATGTCTAGCTATGAAGCTAGACATCTAGTCATGTCATGTCTAAACATGATAACATGTCTAGCCTGACATCCAGTCAGGCCTTGGCAGTTTGTCTAGCCTGACAGTCTGTCAAGCCTGGCAGCATGGCTAGACTGACATTCTGTCATGCCTGGTAGTAAGTCTAGCCTGAAAGCATGTCAAGCCTAACAGCATGTCAAGCCTAACAGCATGTCAAGCCTAACATCATGTCTAACCTGACAGTCTGTCATGCCTGTTAATATTGTCTAGCCTGATAGCATGTCAAGCATAACAGCATGTCTAGCCTGATAGCCTGTCAAGCCTAGCATTAAGTTTAGACTCACTGCATGTCTAGCCTGACAGCCTGTCAAGCCTAGTATTAAGTCTAGCCTGACAGCCTGTCAAGCCTAGTATTAAGTCTAGCCTGACAGCCTGTCATGCCTAGTATTAAGTCTAGCCTGACAGCCTGTCATGCCTAGTATTAAATCTAGCCTGACAGCCTGTCAATCCTAGTATTAAGTCTAGCCTGATAGTTTGTTTAGTGTGAAAATCTGTCCAGCCTGACATTTTGTCTAGCTTGACATTCTGTCTAGGCCCAGGTTGTCTAGCCTGACATTCTGTCTAGACCAAGGTTGTCTAGCCTGATATTCTGTCTAGACCCAGGTTGTCTAGCCTGACATTCTGTCTAGACCCAGGTTGTCTAGCCTGACATTCTGTCTAGACCCAGGTTGTCTAGCCTGACATTCTGTCTAGACGCAGGTTGTCTAGCCTGACATTCTGTCTAGACCCAGGTTGTCTTGCCTAACATTCTGTCTAGACCCAGGTTGTCTAGCCTGACATTCTGTCTAGACGCAGGTTGTCTAGCCTGACATTCTGTCTAGACCCAGGTTGTCTAGCCTGACATTCTGTCTAGCCTGATATTCTGTCTAGACCCAGGTTGTCTAGCCTGACATTCTGTCTAGACCCAGGTTGTCTAGCCTGACATTCTGTCTAGACCCAGGTTGTCTAGCCTGACATTCTGTCTAGACCCCAGGTTGTCTTGCCTGACATTCTGTCTAGACCCAGGTTGTCTAGCCTGACATTCTGTCTAGACGCAGGTTGTCTAGCCTGACATTCTGTCTAGACCCAGGTTGTCTAGCCTGACATTCTGTCTAGACCCAGGTTGTCTTGCCTGACATTCTGTCTAGACCCAGGTTGTCTAGCCTGACATTCTGTCTAGACGCAGGTTGTCTAGCCTGACATTCTGTCTAGACCCAGGTTGTCTAGCCTGACATTCTGTCTAGACCCAGGTTGTCTAGCCTGACATTCTGTCTAGACCCAGGTTGTCTTGCCTGACATTCTGTCTAGACCCAGGTTGTCTAGCCTGACATTCTGTCTAGACCCAGGTTGTCTTGCCTGACATTCTGTCTAGACCCAGGTTGTCTAGCCTGACATTCTGTCTAGACCCAGGTTGTCTTGCCTGACATTCTGTCTCGATCCAGGTTGTCTAGCCTGACATTCTATCTAGCTTGACATTCTGTCTAGACCCAGGTTGTCTAGCTGACAATTTGTCTAGATAGCATGAAGGCATGTCTAGACTGACACTGTTTAGCCTGACTGTCAATACCCAGTTTGTCTAGCCTGACAGCCTGTCAGGCCTTGGCAGAGTGTCTAGCATGACAATCTGTCAAGCCTGGCAGTATATCTAGCCTAACAGTCTGTCAAGTCTGGCAGTGTATATAGCCTGACAGGCTGTCCAGCCTGATTACCTGTCAAGACATTCAGCTTGTATAGCCTAGGAGCATGTGAAGCACGACAGCATGTCTAGCCTAACAGCCTTATATTGCCTATGCTTTATGGGCTGATTTCACAAAGAGATTAATTAATTCTAACCTATGATATCATGGGACAAATTTTCCACCAGTCTGTGAATTCTGTCCCTCTATCCAAAATAAATCCTCTCATCGTATTTGTGGGTGGGAATCATCCCCCCCCCCACTTCCCCTCGTTGTCTCCTCCCTCGTTGCCTCCTTTGTCTCTGGTTTTAGCGAACCAGAGTTCATCAAATCGGGTGAATAAATCTGGCCTGAGAAGAATGTGTGTCCTAACCAGAGATTCACCGAATCGGGGGGCCACTGTAATGTCATCAGCTAATAGAATTTGCTTCAGGTGTTGAGTGGCATTTGGGAGATCATTGATGTAAGTATGAAAAAGGAGTGAACCAAGTATACTCAGCCCATCCTCCTGTTTTGGTAGTACTTATAGTAACAATGAGGACCATAGTACATATATCGAAGTACAATGCAATTACAAAGCAGAAATCTGTACAGTACAGTGGCACCTCAACTTATGACTGTCCCTACCTACAAATTTTTTGAGTTACGACCCCAATTGTCAAAAAATGCGACTCAACTTATGACTTTGCCTTGACTAGCGACTTTGTTGATACATGTTTGGGTCGACCGAGCACGTGGTTCCAGGTGGTACGGGCGACCCTGCCTCAGTTTACCAGAGCCGCCTGCTTAGTGACGATCGCGAGTGTGAAGAATTTCCTTGTTTTTGTGCTTTTTTGTTATTTGAACATAAAAGTAATTATTATATATCACTCCATGGGCCCAAGAAATTCGGTGGTAAGGTTCAACCTAAGAAAATAATTGTGAGTAGAGGCAGTAGAGGATGTCCCTTCCTCATTAAGAAAATGTATGAAGTATGGGAAGAACTGCAAAGTTTTGTTGAAAAAACTCACCCAGTTAAAGCTATAGCAGGCCGTTGCATTGACCTTTTAAATGACAATGTGATGTCTAACTGCAGATAAGTGTTAAAATGTATGGAAAACCAAGTGTCTTTAGACAAATTCTTAGAAAGACAAACAAGCAGTGAGCCACAACCAGGTCCTAGTGGTACTCCTGCAAAACGTAGGAGAGAGAGTACCCCAGAGAAGTCATCACTGCCTGATATTATAATGGAAGGGGACTCCTTCCAAACAGTAACACCTCTCCTCCTCCTCTTCCACATCTCCCATACGCCAACAAGAGTCCTCAATAAAGATAAGGTATACATACTGTATTGTAGTCCAAAATGATTGGTATTCAGTATAAAGTCTATTTTTCAGTTAATATTTTTTGAGGTGTGGAACCAATTAATTCAATTTACATTATTTCTTATGTGAAAATTTGCTTCGACTTACAGATTTTTTACTTGCGACCTGTCTCTGGGAATGAATTAAATTCATATGTCGAGGCCCTACTATACCTGGTTGATACCTGGTTGATGGGGTTCTGGGAGTTCTTCTACTCCCCAAGCCCAGCCTGAGGCCAAGCTTGACTTGTGAGAGTTTGGTCCACTAGGGCTTGGAGTGGCCCGCAGGCCCACATACCCACCACAGCCTGGTTGGTCCGGCACTCCTTGGAGGAAACCATCTAGTTTTCTCTTGAAGATGTCCACGGTTGTTCCGGCAATATTTCTTATGCTCACTGGGAGGGTGTTGAACAACTGCGGACCTCTGATGTTTATAGTGTTCTCTGATTGTGCCTATGGCACCTCTGCTCTTCACTGGTTCTATCCTGCATTTTCTTCCATATCGTTCACTCCAGCACGTTGTTATTTTACTGTGTAGATTTGGGACCTGGCCCTCCAGTATCTTCCACGTGTATATTATTTGATATCTATCTCGTCTTCTTTCTAGTGAGTACATTTGGAGGGCTTTGAGACAATATACTGTCTCCACTCAATTATCCGGACTATATGGGAAGGACCCCCAGCTGGATAATCACGTGTTCCGGATAATGGTACGTTTTCACTTCTGAGTCCAAAACTAACCATTTCCAACTATTTTTATACTACAAACAACATAATTTGAATTGCCTTGCCACATATAATTATTAAATATTCAACTAGAAACTTCAACTTATCTTGTTGTTCGTCTTCTTGATTGATGCCACACATCTTGAAGTTAAAAATTCTTGACAATTTATGTAACCTATACTAACACAACACTAAAATTGACACTTGGTATTACTGTACAGTTCATTAACCCTTAACATGCTAGGAATATAACATCCTTTGTTCCCCACAGGCGCATGTAATTTTGAAAAAAAAAAAATCTTTTTTTCTTCCTAACTTGTTAATTTGTGTTCACTGATCATGGGAAAAATAAAAAAAAATCGTAAGTGGCATATATTGCCCGCTATAGGGCGGGGAAGTCTGGCAAAAAACAGGCGCTGACTCAGTGTGCGTCCCAGGCGGTCTGTTGATTGCCAGCTGTCAGGCCGGAGTTGCCACAAAGAGATAATTACCTAATTATTTCAATGTCTCTAATTGATTTTTCATAGTTTTTTTGCTGTAATATTATTCAATAGTGTGCAGTTTGATATATTTATATAATAAAATGAGTGAATCATCGCTGTACTCAAAAATATGGTGTGCATATTGTTGATTCAATTATGTTCATCAATCAGTGAACAAATACTTTGTCAGTTATTACACTATATACACAGGTTATATATAAGTATCTGCATGTTTTGTTCACCATAATGAACCACTAAGTTGCTATTATGAGTCAAAAAGTAACGAGGAGTGACCGCCGTGTACCAGCCAGCCACTCACGCCCTTCCTCAAGTCACCTGACTCACCCACATTCTCCTCCCACAATACTGTTTTTGCTTTTATTCACTATATACAAACACTATATATAAGTATCTACATTCGTGTTCACCATAACGAACCACAAAGTTGATATGCTGAGTGGCAGTGACAGTGACAGTGGCAGGCAGCGGCAGCTCGCCACTTTTTTTTTTTTTTTTTCTACCACAGACGTGACCACACACTTACAATGCTAACCAGCATATATACATTTTCTTCTGTCCTCCATGGACAGGGTTAGAGATCAGTTAAACATATAGTTCAGGGATTTATTGAACAATCAACCACAGAAGGTGATTCGGTACTTTTAAAATGCTAAGCTAACCTACATACGTAAATACATAGATACACAGATTTACGTATGCCCTACATAAAGTGTTCGAAGAGTCATTAATGTGCATTTACAAAGGTGAAATGCAATTCTGATCAGCTTCCATATGTACTTTATACACATACATACACACACATATATACGTACATATACATATATACATGCATATATACACACACGTGCATTCACATACATTTGTCTCTTTTACTCTGACAGGGTGAGATAGCTGACAGAGAAACTAGTGTGCAATTAAGCACTTATCACTGAAAGTGATTAAGGTGCTTTTACAAGCTCAGGTTATATAGTTACATCACATACATACATTGTATAAATAATACATTACATGGTCAATCTTGGATACAAGTCCAATATATCATCAAGTGTTCCAGTACTCATAGTAATTACACAGTTCAGCATACCTCAGCCCAGGAGGGCGAAAGTCAGACAATATGGGACATTCTACTATATAATGTTCAAGAGAGTGCATGTTTTCTCTTTCACAAAGTTGACACATTGTGTACTCGACATTTGGGTTTTGAGAAAGCTGCCAGATACGTCTATATCCCAGGCGAATTCTGGCCACTATAACATCACATTGCCGGGTTCTTGTTCTATTAGTCCCATATGTGAATGTCTCCTCACGATTTCTATCATAATATTTAATGCTACAACTTTCAGGTCTTTGTGAATGTGTTAGGTCGGTGAGATCTTCATTAGATATTTGTTTAAGTATTCTCTTTGTCACTGCTAATGAAACACCCATATCAATTTCTACCACTGGTTTTCTACAGGCTGTCTTTGCAAGCATATCAACAGTGTCATGCCTTGAGATGCCAACATGTGATGGTATCCATAGGAATTTAATTTCAAATCTGTTTTCTTTAGCAGCTAAAACATTCATTTGAATATCACTGACTATTTTATGAGTGTCACTACTCTGCGTTCAATGCCAGGAGTGCACTCTGCGAGTCACAGTATACAAGTCCACTGCCTTTGTCTTTTAAAAATTCAGTGGCAAGGTATATGCCTGCAAGTTCGGTTTGAGTTGTACTTGCCCAGTCATTGACGCGCTTCATTGCTGTATGTACGAGAGAAGATTGTTCAAATATATTGCATGCACATCCGGTACATCGTCCACCTTCTTCTACAGAGCCGTCGGTATAGCACTGATACACATCGTTACCCATACTCTGAGTACTTTCAGTGATGCTTTTCAGTGTTAACTGTTTTAATAATGTAGAGTGCACACTATCTTTCTTGGGCGCATTTACAAAATCAACTGATAGATCCCAGTTAACATGGAGTAATTGGTTGATTAATCATTAATTGAGTTGGGTACATATTTAATATTTTGATGGAGTTGGCTACCTTGTAGAACCAAAATACATAATCAGATTTCGTTCTTCTTCTATAGACCTCAGGCGAGTGCAGCATATTAGAAAGTTTAGCTTGAAGCTTCATGTGTTGTCTAGATCTACTCAATGCCTTCATGCCAAAAACTGTGCTAATAGACAAAATTCTCTCACTTATGGTAGGTAATTTTAACTCTGCTCTCATATTAACTATTCTCCTGGACTTTGGAGCCCCAAGGCTGAGACGCATAGCTTCATTTTGCAAGGTTTCAAGAGATTTCAGCTCTTTGTCAGTATATAGTGTGAGATGTAGAGCATTGTAGTCAATCACAAAGCGTATAAATGATACATAAAACATTCTAGCAAGTATCACGTTGATTCCATGATTGACACCAACAAGGACCCGCAAGGGCTTTAATCTCTTCCACAGTCTCCTCTTGAGAGAAGAAAGGTACCCAGGTCGTTAATGGGGACACCAAGGTATCTGTAAGACTCGCAGTTCTCAAGTTCTCGCCCATCTATATGATAATTGGGTGGTGGAATACCACATGGAATGAGGGCACGAGTTTTCTGTACAGAGATAAGGAGGCCACATTCCTCAGCTCTAGTAGCAAAAGCATCGAGCAGAACTTGCATTCTAGGCTCGGAGGCAGCCTGTAAACATATATCATCAGCATAACAAATGACAGTGTCTTCATTATTAGTTGGAAGATCTTTAATAAGTTTATGCATCAAAACGTTGAACAACAAGGGGCTGAAGACCCCTCCTTGTGGAGTTCCCAGTTCAAAGTGTTTGCTCGCTATGCTTTTAACACCATTAAACAAAACATATGCTGTTCGATTAGACAAATAGCCCTTTATCCATTTCAGTAATTTTCCTTGTATTCCCAGCTCGGCAAGCTGTTCCAGTATGATTTCTCTGTTTGCTGTATCAAAAGCTGCTGCTAGGTCGATGAAGACTGTTTGAGGGGAAGCTTCAATATGTGCGAAGTACTCAGCAAAACAGTGTTGTGTACTGAGCCCAGGCATAAATCCAAACAGTTGAGGTGACAGGTGCCCCTGTATACGATACATGAGTCGGTTAAGAATAATACGTTCAAGCACTTTACAATCACACGATGTTAGAGATATGGGTCTATAATTATCTGAGTGTGGTTTGGGGATGGGAACAATGACACTCTTTGTCCAAGCATCAGGTAATACTCCTTCACGGAAACTCATTCTGTACAACACTAATAGTGGATTACCTGGTACGTGTGAGACTAATCTCAGTAGACTGTAAGTTTTTTTTTTTTTTTTTTTTTTATTTTTATAAATTACACAAATTACAAGAACACACAAAACAACGCAAACCTGTACACATCAAGTACACCAATGAAGTAACAGTACACAGGAATAAACAGTCTGTACACTAAACAATAACAGTAACCGCAAAACAAACACAAGCGCTGAACAAAATGAAAACGCATTTAAGCAATGGGCTAAACAGTACAGGGAAATAAGTGCTAAAACAGTACATGGAAACAATAGGCTAAACAGTTCATATCTACATAGCAACACAGAACATGGCAAAGAAAATTACATGAAAAATAAATTAACAATAAAGTACATAAATAACATTGAAACACACCTGGAACCAATAACATAAACATACACAGACGTGGATATAGAATCACGTGCACAAAACCACGCCTACCACACACACAGAAGAACAAAGGAGCATAGGATCATACACGCGCTACCCAGGAAAATGATATACACTAAATAAGAAGAAATTATGTACACGCACACTAAACACACTCTAAACAACAAGACAAACACACCCATACCACCCACACCACCACGGCACACCACACTGCACCCAAGCACGCAAAATAAAGGGTTACAGGCCAAAGCGAAACACGGCCACAAAAGGAACAGTAGAAAACAGTACAGCAGAAAACCCAGGCCCACGCAGGAGCCAAAACCCCCCTCAAAATCACACACCCACACGCATACGGACATAACCGGCACCCGGAGGTACGGAAAACACACCACACACACACAGGAGCAGCAGCATCTCAAGGGGGGAGACACACAAACACACGCAACCCCCGCCAAGGACACCCCAAGAAGCGGAAAGGGAGCGCATAGCAAAGCAAACCCCGAAACCCCCCAACCCCTCTAAACCCCCCCCATCAACACCCCAACCCCACCCAAGCCGAGAACATCACCTTGCCACCAAGGCACCCGCCGACCCAAAGGCAACCCCACGAACATAGGCATCTGTGAACCACCGACCAAACTCCTCCGGAAAAGCGCGCTGCAACCACCACCAGGTAAACCGCATGCGCCCCCGTAAAAATCCTAAAATTCGGGCGATCCCAAAACCCTCCCGCCTCCCAACCCACACACAAAACACATAATCAGCAACCAAAACACACAATGTATTACGCACCCGCTGCGGATAAGCCGGAAAATACAAAAACAAAAACTGCAAAACATCACCCCGACAACCCGGACCACAAAACACCTCCAGGACATCCCGAAACCAGTCCACCAACCCCTGTAACCGGACACAAAAATAAAATACATGCACCTGCGATTCACATAAACCACAGTGAACACACGCCCCAGAATCACGCAAGCCAAGCATACACAACCGCTCATTTGTCGCCAGCGACAAATGCAGAACCCGAAACAGCAATTCACGCTGCTGAGGCGCCAAGAACCGTGCCCCCAAACACGACCAGATACCACCCCAATCCCAACACGGGAACAAGCCCTCCACTCGAGGCCGCACCCGGGGCAACAACACCCCATACACAGCCTTGCACGAGAAAGACAGAAACCCAGGATGGCGGCAGAGCTCCCGGAGAATCCCCACGGCCCAAGAATAAACAGGGGGGGTAACCAAGGCCACCTCCTGACAAACCCCCAAATCAACCAAAAAACTGAAGCGAAGCGAGCAGAAAAACACACCCAGCGTATTCAACCCCCCACCGAGAGCCAGCCCCCGACGCAACGAGACCCAGAAGAGGGCCTTGGCCTTCGTGAAAACGTCAGGAATGCCAACACCCCCCTCTCTCACCCCTAACACCAACGTCGAACGGCGCACCGGTTGATAACGCCCACACCATACATATCTATACACCACACTCTCCAAACTCAAGGCCTTCCGACGATCCAACGGGAAACATCGAGCCACAAACCAGACACGCGACAAGACCTTACACGCAACAAGCAGTCCCCTCTGATAAATCGTCAAGGGACGACGCGACAAAAGGCCAACTGCAACACCAACCGACCGAGAGACAGCACCCCAATTCCACTCCAAGGAGCGATCATAGGAGGCAAACCAAGTAATCCCAAGAACCCGAATCGAGGAGACCACCGGAAACCACGACCTATCCCACACCAGGCGGGAGGCCCACTCACCGATCCCCATCAACCCCGACTTCGCCCGATTAAGAACGGCCCCCGTAGCGGACTCAAACCGCAGGAGAACGTCCTGGACAGCTTCAACAGAACCCTCCGAAGCTACAAATAGAATGGTGTCGTCAGCATACCCGCAAACGGGTAGCCGGAGACCGGACGGCAGACAAGGAGGCACGACCAAGGAACACGCTTTCACCGCCCGAAAAAGAGGTTCCTGAAAAATCACATACAAAAGCATGGACATGGGACACCCCTGACGAACGGAACGGCAAATAGGAAAAAATGAGCTAAAAAACCCATTCACACAAACGCGACTGCGACTCCGGACATACAACAAACGGATCCACCCCACAAACACCACCGGAAACCCAAGCCTCTCCATAGCACTAAAAACAAACTCTAAAGACACCCGATCAAAGGCCTTGGACCAGTCCAAGCTGATCATAGCCGCCGAAAGCCGATACTCGGACGCATAGAGAAGCACGTCACGAAGTAAGGCATTGCAATGCATCAGGGCACGGCCAGGCACACCACAAAATTGCTCCATAGAGACCACCGACGCAACGACACCCCGACATCGACGCGCTAAAACCTTAGAAAGAATTTTATAATCAACATTTAAGAGCGTAATAGGCCTCCAATTGGAAAACAACTGCAAATCGCCCGGCTTCGGGAGTAGCCGCACGATCCCGTCACAGAAGGAATCAGGCAGAGCACCCAAACGCAAACACGCCTGCACCACTTCCAAAAGCACCCCCCCCAGCACATCCCAAAAGGTAAGGTAGAACTCAATGGGCAGGCCATCCGCACCCGGCACTCTCCCAGAACGAAACGACCGAACCACCTCCAGGAGCTCCACCGTGGAAACATCCTGCACCAACCGGGCACACTCCGAGCGCGACAAACCGGGAAAGCACCTGTCCAAAAAGGAACCCGCGAGCACACTATCACCATGCACCTCCCCATAGAGGGCCTCCAACTCCCGCCGTGCGGTAAGCAGAACACCCTCTGTGCTAGAAAGCACAGACCCATCAGGCCGCCGAAGGCCCTGGAGAAGAACGGAACCCCTAGCAGCCTTCTCCCTCCCTAAAAGAAAGGGAGAGAGCCTCTCCCCATCCACCCGCTCAGCTACACGAGCACGCACGCGAACACCGTCAGCCAACACCGCACGCAAATCACAAATACGCTCCTTACACTCAGCAATCTCACTAAAGCAGTCAACCCCAGCATTCAACCGCACATATAAAGAAGACAAACGCGCCTGAAGGAACCGCAGCAGACCAAACCTCCCGGCAGCCTCCCGCTTAGCAACAATCCCAAAAAACCTCCGACACTCCACCTTACACCACTCCCACCAAACGAACAAAGAGGAGAAATCAGCCTTCCGGGCAACGATGCCAACCCACCAGGCCCGAAACTGCGCACAAATACGTGGACAACGCAATAACCGACAATTGAGTTTCCACCACCCAGGCCCCACCCGCACCTGACTCCGGACACCAACCCGTACAACCACCATACAATGATCCGAGAAAGCCACCGGGACCGTGCGAAAATCAAAAACCGAACACTCCCCACCAGAAACATAGAACCTATCCAACCTAGAACTCGCCCCACGCGCAGCGAAGGTATACTCCAACGAGCCGCCACACAAAACAGCCGCATCGCGAAACCCGCACGCACGCAAAACCTCAATTAAAGCGGCCGAAACATTCCGAGGGTGAGCACTAGAGCAATCCCTCACACTCGTAACACAATTAAAATCCCCCCCAAAGATCAAATCCCGCGTATCATGCCGCAGGTATGGCAAAAGCCCCTCCCGAAAAAACAGCTCCCGGTCCTGACGATGCGCCACCCCAGAAGGGGCGTACACTGTCAAGAACGGAATCACAACCCCCAAATACTCAGCCCGAACAAACAAGACCCGCCCATCTTCATCCATTTCCGTGTGAAGCACGGAAATGGATGCCCTCCGCGAAAACAACATCAGCGTTCCCCCAAAGGACGTCCTCGGCGGGTTCAGCACAACATGATACTCAGCACACAACCCCTGCAACACAGACACATCCCGAACATTGTGCTCTTGGATCAGAGCCACATCCACCCGCTGCTCCCGAAGCACATCCACAAGGCCCAATTGGACCGTCAAAGCATTCAGACCACGAACATTCAAAGACGCACAAACAATAGCAGGCGCCATCGAACCTATTAATGACCCCCAGCCCCTCCAGGACCACCAGAGGGCACAGAGCCACCCACTGCAGAGGCGCCGTCAGCATCCTGAGGCTCAAACTGCCGCCGTTCCACCGTCGGGGAATCCACCATAATGCCTGGCCTCTGATCCCGCAGGAGGCGGACAGTGCCGGCATCACCCAGCGAAGCACGCCGAGACCCCGCTGCCACTGACCAGGTATCACCAACGTCCACCACCGACGAGGAATTCTTGCTGCCAACCGGCACTGCATCACTTTCGGAATCCATATCAGACACAGTAGAATTAGGAGGAGGAGGGGGGGCACCACCCAAGGCACAACTCCGCGAAGCCTCAATCCGTTTGCCAGGGGGCTCTCGACTGCGTGAGCGCGCCCCCGCAACGCGCTTCCGGCGAGGAGCAAGGGAGGTCAACGCCCCCTCATGGCACGCACCCGCAGGGGGAGCAGTAGGCGGACTCGCAATGCATGCAACAGGAACGCCGGCACCAACGACGACGCTCCCATCACCCTCAGTGAAAGCATCGCCTACAACGGGAGGCACCGAGACGACACTCCCAACACCTCGCCCATTCACCAACGAAGCACCAGGAACAGGATGCACCTCCACATCCACCGGAAGGAGAAGACGGGAATCAGGAGCAGCCACGCCCTCCACCACAGCTGGCACAGAAGACACGATAGGCACAGACGAACCAGCAGGCACATCAGACGCAGGTGCACCACCAGGCACAACAGTCGCAGGTGCACCACCAGGCACAGCAGTCGCAGGTGCACCACCAGGCACAGCAGTCGCAGGTGCACCACCAGGCACAACAGGCGCAGGTGCACCACCAGGTACAGCAGTCGCAGGTGCACCACCAGGCACAGCAGTCGCAAGTGCACCACCAGGCACAGCCGACGCAGGTGCACCACCAGGCACAGCAGACGCAGGTGCACCACCAGGCACAGCAGTCGCAGGTGCACCACCAGGCACAGCAGTCACAGGTGCACCACCAGGCACAGCAGTCGCAGGTGCACCACCAGGCACAGCAGTCGCAGGTGCACCACCAGGCACAACAGTCGCAGGTGCACCACCAGGCACACCAGTCGCAGGTGCACCACCAGGCACACCAGTCGCAGGTGCACCACCAGGCACACCAGTCGCAGGTGCACCACCAGGCACAACAGTCACAGGTGCCCCACCATTCACACCCCCACGCCGAGGACCAGCCAGGGATGCACCATCCTCACGGAGGGGGGGAAAATCCCCCACACTGAATACAGAAGCAGTCTCCAGTCGAGGAATCTCACACTGGGCAGCGTCATGGCCCTCCTCCCCACAGCGGAAGCACGTGCGGGCCTGCCCTGGATAGAAAACCCGGAACGGAAGACCACAACACATAACCTTGGAGGGGATGGGCTCCTTGAGGCGCATATGCAGCGTGCGAGTACCCAGCCGGAGGCCCCGCAGCCGCCCGGCACTAAACAAGTTGTACCGATGACGCAACACCATACCATACCTCGTAAACACAGAAGAAAGCTCCACCTCTGGAAACGTAACAGGTACTCCGTGCACGCTCACAAAGGTCAGTGGACCCCACGGATCAGAGACAGTCACAGACACAGCCGAATGAGGAAGGGGAGTCGTCCGCTCGTTCCAACACCCCACAAACCGCTCGTATCCAGGTGACGTGGCAAACGTCACCGCCACGCGAGTGGGAGAAAATTTCTCGAGACCAAGGAGATCTTTAACATCCACCTGAAGGACATCCAAAAGCGCAGCCGCCACTAGTTCCCAATCCACCGGTGCAGAGAACTCCAGCCGAGCAGTAGTCACACGGCGGATGCGGCCACCACCAGCCGCCGCCATATTGCTGACCTCCGCCTCAGTCAGCTGGCGCCCCGCAGCAACGAGCAACCACCACCAGTCAGCGACAAACAGCTACTGGCAGCCAGAGCCCGACGTCCACGCCCCCCAGAGGCAGAGGACGGAATCCCAGTAGACTGTAAGTAATACCATCCTCTCCAGGAGCAGTTGATTTTCCCATCTTTAGTGCATGATTTAATTCCCATTCAGTTACATCATTAAGGTCCGACACGTCGATAGCTGTACAGGCAAGACTGATGGTTCGTTGTCTGTTGGGGCGTGTGTCATTAAGTTTCTGCTGTATGTTAATTGGGAGTGAGCTGTAGCTTGATGTTAGTGCCCATTGATCAAGGAGAATGTTTGCTTGTTCTAGTGGGCTGTGGTGCAGCGGTTTGGTTGGGCTGCTTCTAGAGATTTTTCGTATCTTTTCCCAAACTTCAACAAGTGTTGTTTGCTCATTTATACTTTGTAGGAACTCTTCCCAATGTTTATTACGTATAATGCTGCTCATGTCTCTCACCTCTCTATTTGCAACTAGAAATGCATGCAAGTCACCTTGTGCTTTGGTTCGTTTGTACGTATCTCCAAGTTGCTTTACTCATTCATGTTCTTTAACAAATACGGGGTCAAGGACCCACTTGGGTGGTGGCAGGTGTTGCCCACTTCTGCTAGGCTTACGACTTGTTCCCCAACACACCCATGTGTCGTAGTAGGTAGTAATCGTAACAACAAGATCTCTGGAGAAGGCTTGTACATTCGTTATTGTGTAATCTTGATACCATTTTGATATACAATTAATAAAGTGGTTATGCAAGCCATATGGAATATTCATTTTCCGTCTCTGATGTCTATTAGGTACATCACACTGTACCTCATAGGAAGCAGAAACTGCATAGTGATCACTAACTAAGTGATTTACCAACGAACATTCCATCCTATCTTGCACAAGGTTTCTACCCATTACATAATCAAGTCTGCCTCCCAATAAATGAGTTTGGGTATCCATAGTATATACAGTTAATCTGTTGTCATAAACATATTTGATAAATTTGCATCCATTATTGTTGTTAGTAATGTCTCCCAGCGTAATATGTCTAGCATTAAAATCTCCCATGTATATTGTCCCATGATTGTCTAGATCTGGGAGCAATGTTACATTGAGTTTCTGGCTTCCGGCATATACGTTGAGGAATGAAAAGTGGCCTGTAGTTTGTACATGAAAGTGATGGTACTGTGTGTGTACGTTGTGTGACGTGCTCACAAGAATGTGCGGTAAATCACTTCTGATGTATGTTAATAGGCCTGTGGCATTACTGTTATTATAGGATGAATACCCTCTGATCTTTGGTGGGGTTTTGTTTATCATGTTGGACGTGTAGGGCTCCTATAAAGCAATTATATCTATGTTGTTACTGGTAACATATGCAATTAGGTCATTCAGTCTTTTGTTGATGCTACGAATGTTCCAACTGAGAAACCTAATGGTTCTTGTGTCAACAGCAGCCATCGTCTTGGTGTTGTTCCTCCCTGGGACTGGTGGTCCCATTGTTGTCCTCGTCCCACTTACACAATGTGCCAATAAGTGACTCTACGACATAAAGAGCCACACCAACCTGGCGTTTGGTGTCGTCAGGAACATCTGGTGACATCATCAGTTTCTTGATCACTGAGCAACTCGGGATGGTCCGCGAGTGAATGTTCTCTGTAAGTCATATGGCATAATTACTGTCACTCAGAATATTATCTTTTTCATTCTTGTACTTGGCTTGAGCGCGTTCGTTAAGGTCATGAATCATTTTAAAATATGCTGATGCAGATTGACTTCCTCTTCCAGTTAATGTTTCTGTGTCACTAACACTGCTGTCATCCCTGAGTTGACTGACGACGTCGCTGCCACCGCCTCTGTTGTCGCTCTCATCTCTGTTGCCGCTGCTGTCGCCGCCGCCGCCGCCGCCGTCGTCACAACCACCGCAGGAACCTTTACCAGCGCGGGCCACAACTGTGACAAAGCAGTGTGGAGGCGCCACTGGCTGCCACTCCCTCCTTCCCTCACCTCACCTGACTTGCCACCATTCTCCACACACCATACTGTTTTTGCTTTTATATACAGACGTTATATATATAAGTATTTACATGTTTTCTTCACCATAACTGTACATCTAAGCTTGTATGGTGAGTAAAGGCACAAAGACGTAGGACCTCACACAGCTGATGGCTGCTGCCCTCAAGGCCAGACGCACTAATATTTCTCCTCCAACAATACTGTTTGTGGTGTTATTATGCTATATACACTCATTATATATAAATATCTACCTGTTTCATTCACCATACTTGTACAAGTAAACTGGTATTGTGCCCAAAAACCATCGTGGTAACCAGTAAACAACACCGTCGTCTGCACGGTGGCATCGTGCAGACGACGCCACCGCCCTCACCAAAATGGCGGCTCCCAACCTACTCCTCTTGCTGTTTATACCCTCTATACACATGTTATATATAAGTATCTACATTTGTATTCACCATAGCAAACCACTAAGCTGGTATGGTGAGTGCAGTCAATAAAAGGTGGCCACACACAGTCAGAAGACATCGCCACCACCCTCCCTCCCACAGCATTACTCCTCCCTCCATGGCGCACAACGCTAAATATCACCACAATCCTGCTATTATCAGAACCCTGGTCAGTTTTATCACAGTCAGGGGTCTTCTGTAATATCATCGCTACATAATAGCATGAAGAAGTATATAATGGCATTTTTAGGCGATGCTGTGGTCACAAGCTGAACAGCAGTGCTGTGAGCTCATGCTGCATGCGTCAGGCTTGGTAGCTCACTCAATACTGAGGCCCCTAACACCCGGGAGTTTGGCCCACGATTTTTAAAAAAAATGGTGTCTGTTTACAAGAGCCCTGATAAAGGTGTGGTGAACCCCGTGTATCCGCGGGCCGTTTAAATCTTGCCTAGTACTCCAACACGTCATGTGACGTGATGCGCACTTTTTCGGTAAGTTACTCAACACGTCATATGACTTATTGCGCAGTTTAAGGGTTAAGCAAAGTTAGTTTTGACTGCCAGCTGCAGAAGCCTCACTGGTTGAAGGCATTTTGCTTGCCTGTGACGCCTCACTTGTTGAAGGCGCTTGGCTTGCCTGTGACGCCTCACTTGTTGAAGGCGCTTGGCTTGCCTGTGACGCCTCACTTGTTGAAGGCGCTTGGCTTGCCTGTGACGCCTCACTTGTTGAAGGCGCTTGGCTTGCCTGTGACGCCTCACTTGTTGAAGGCGCTTGGCTTGATTTTCTTACCATATAAAAATAAAGTTTAGCTTGCCTTCTGTGTTCATTGGCCTGTTGTATGATAAGCTCTTTGGTTCGCCTCAGGCTTCACTTCACTTGAAGTCGACCGGCCATTTTCACAAAGTTGTATAACACGTAACTTGTCTTTTAATTGTTAGGACAACCTTCTTCCTCTTAACACCTCCAGAACGATTGATGCTGCTACCAGACATAGTCTTGGCCAAAAATGTTCAAAGTTACTATGAAAATAAAAAGGTATTTAAAAAAATATTTCTCTAATGGCGCAGCACTGTGGTATAACACGAGGGACGGGAGCACATGGGTTGACCAGGATTGGACATGTCCACTTGGGGCAGCTATAGCACATTATGTAGGCTGCCAGGAGGAAAAAACTCAATATTTTTTAAGGAAACTTTAGCCTGTGCAAATTGTTTTTAGGAAACTTATATATTTGTTATTACATAATTACTAATATTTCTTTTGTTTTCGGCTATGATGAATTTTTATAAAATTAATGGTAATTCCTGTACCCAGGTGGTCCCTCCCAACACTCCCCTCTCTCCCGATACGACCCACCCACCCCACCCCCTCCTCTACCATGCGCCTCGAGCCACAGCCAGACGGGATTAATACAGTACGGCCCGCCCCATGGCTTTCATATCCGGACAATTCAATGATTATCCAGCTGACTGTCCGGATAGTGTAACATCGGCAGCAAGTTAACCAGCTCCGATTTTTTATCCGGCTAAACTAGCTTTTATCTGGCTCCCATGGCCATTTTGGCCGGATATTGAGATAACTTTATCCGGTCACGATTTTGGCTGTATAAAGGCGTTTTCCGGATGTTCGAATCCCGGATAATCGAGTGGTTACAGTACTAATGAATTTGGACAAACTGGAAAAGGTTTTGTATTTATGATGCAAAGACAAACTAAACTAACCTAACCTAACCTTCCTAGGCCTCATTCATGCAATCTGAGGCCTAATGTAGTACATATGTGTGCTAAGCTAAGCCTAAGCTAAGCCTAAGGTTTGTTTTTTAGCTTAATTTTTTCAGAATTGCTCTATGTTACAAAAAGGACTATCTAAACAGGAGGATGAGTTGGTATACTACCATGTGGAATGTCAATATTAAGTGGCAGACTGGGAGAAGTGGCAAAGTTCACAGAAACACTCTGGTCCCTATCACTGAGGTAAAATTGCAAGTATCACAGGGAGTAACCTCTGACTCCATGGTGTTGGAGTTTGAGAAGTTTATTGAGGTGATCGGTGTCCAATGACTTTTGTAGAAAAACAAATAAATCTATGGGGTACAGTACTCATTTTTATCAAGAGCTGCATCTATCAGGTCAAGCATATTAATTAACACTATCGGAAATTTTGGACTGGACTCTCGTCAATTATTTTTCTCTTGAATCCTAACTTTGGACCGGACTTGCATCCACTACAAAAATATTTGTATAAAATTCATTTTTTATCCAATCGACCTAGGGATAGTATCAAAATAAGTGCCTTTAGAATGCGCACAATTTGATACCAAAATGAAAGATGTAACATGAAACTTGATGTCCGAACACTTTTATGATTATAAATAGGTTTTTGGTCAAAATTTTAAAATATTTGTTAAAATTCTATTTATTGTGCTATTATGTTGGGACTAGTTTTAAAATGCGCGCCTTTACATCAAACAATTTCATACCAAAATGAAAGATGTAACACAAAAATTTATGTCAGAACACTGGAAAGATATAATTAATTTTGTGATGGCGAGCTTCCAGAATTAAAATATTTGTTAAAATTCCAGTTATTGCTCTATTATTATGGGACTAGTTTTAAAATAAGCGCCTTTTTATTGCGAACAATTTGATACCAAAATGAAAGACGTAACACGAAATTGATGTTATCAAACTGAACGAGTATACACATTAGGTTGCAAATTGGTATACACATTGAGTACAAATTGGTGCTCGTTCACGGGTAACTTTAGGCTTTTCTGCGGGGAGGCACTCCAAACTTTTGTACATTATATTCATACACAACTGTAGGGAATTTAATTGCGAACACAGTGATACCAAAACGAGCAACGTAGCACGAGAATTAAGGTGAGAAAAATGAAACGAGTATGCACATTTTACTGATTTTGTGCGCTCACAGGTAACTTTTGCCGACTTTAGGCTTTGCTGTTGGAAGTCACGCCAGGCTTTTGGACATTATATTTATACACACCTGTAAGGAATTTAATTGTGAACACAATGATACCAAAACAAGCGATGTAGCATGAGAATTAAGGTGAGAAAGCTGAAACGAGTATACACATTTAGGTGTCACTGCGGGCTTACCCGCACACTCGCCCGCACGTCGGGTGCATGACCCCTAAGTTGACCTCGCGCCTGCCCAGTGACCGATAGTGTTAAAACATTATGAATGCTTGGTATGGGGTCTGAAGCCATACTGGCACGAACTTAGTACATTGAGTTTATCTAGGACAACTATTTGTAGATTAGTTTTCAAATATTTTGGACAAGGTGGGCAGGATTTATATTGATCTAAAAATTTTAAATTCAGTGAGATCCCCACTTACATGGACAGGGATTACTTTAGCAATATTAAGAACATCTGGAAAGGCTATGGGTTCAAGTGATTTTTTTGTAGAGTATTGCTATGATACAAGCTAAGAACCTTCAAGCTTTATTTGTAGATTAGAGTTGCTATCTGAGATGAGTTACTAGATTTGGTTTCTGAGGAATTAGTTGGAATTAGTACAGAGTCTACCACATTTGTTTGGGATGCTGGGATGCCATCATTAGGTCAGCCTGTTTTGTCTTAGATTGGATTTTAAAATCTGTTTATGAACCATCTTGAGCAAAAAGTGACACTCAAAGTGCTAAATACAATCATCAGGTTATGTATGTTTCTCAAGCTCATGTGGCTCTTATCTGTTCTTTAACCCTTAGGCAACGGTTATCGTCATATGTTGATTCACTGGGTAATGCGGTTACCGTCACATCACGATTTAAATAATTATACTCTGGGTTTTACATGATGCAATTAAGGATATACAATGGGGCCTCGACTTACGATGCTAATCCGTTCCCAGAGACGGATCGTAAGTCGAAGCAATTTTTCCCATAAGAAATAAAGGGAATTGAATTAATCCATTCCCCACCCTCCAAAATATTAACATACAAATACATTTTATACTGAATACAATGTTTTTTTCTAACTACAATACAGTACCAAAGTTTCTCTTACCTTTATGGAGGGCTCTTGATGGCATATGGAAGATGGTGATGAGGGAGGGAGGAGGAGAGTTGTTACTGTTTGGAAGGGGAGTCCCCTTCCATTATCACATCAAGCAGTGATGTTTCCTCTGGGGTACTCTCTCTCCTACGTTTAGCCTGAATACCACTAGGACCTGGTTGTGGTTCAGTGCTTGTTTGTCTCACTACAAATTTGTCAAGAGACATTGGTTTTTCCCTTCGTTTTAACATTTGTCTGTAATGATGCATCACAGTGTCATTGAATAGGTTAAGGCAACAACCTACTGCAGCTTGATTTGGGCGAATCATTTCAGCAAAGGTTTGTAATTCTTCCCGTGCTACACACATCTTCTTAATTGTTGAAGAAGAGACATTCCTCACTCTTGTTTCTGCTCTATGGTCATCCTTACATGGGTTTTCATATGTTGAGCCTTACCACTGACTTTCCTTGGACTCATGGTGTGATATACAGTAATTACTTTAATGTTCAAAATGCAAAAAATCACCACAGAAGCGGAATTTCTTATAGGCGCGATCGTCACTAAGCGGGCAACTGTAGTAAACTGAGGCAGGTCAGCCACGTGACTGGGAACCACGCGCTCGGTCAACCCAAATGTGTACCAACACATATCGGAAGCCGACGACACCATCGGATGTCGAGTCGCATTTTTCGATGAAATTTACATAGTAACTCAAAATTATCGTAAGTGGGGCAATCGTATGTCAAGATGCCACTGTACTAGATATATTTGCATGTAATAAGAGTTGATCCTTGAAAAAATCCTGCTCTCATTAGCTACTGATAAATGTTACTCATTAGTTACTTACTAGATGAATGCGGTTATTGTCATATGTTGATTCACTGGGTAATGCGGTTATCGTCACATCACGATTTAAATAATTATACTCTGGGTTTTACATGATGATGCAATTAAGGATATACTAGATCTATTTGCATGTAATAAGAGTTTACCTTGATCCTTGAAAAAATCCTACTCTCATTAGCTACTGATAAATGTTACTCATTAGTTACTTACTAGATGAATGAGGTTATCGTCATATGACAATTTACATAATTATTGCCTGGGTTTTACCTGTATTCACCTAGTTGTGCTTGCGGGAGTTGAGCTCTACTCTTTCAGCCCGCCTCTCAACTGTCAACTAATCAACTGTTACTATTTTTTTTTTTAAACACACACCCCCAGGAAGCAGCCCATAGCAGCTGTCTAACTCCCAGGCACCTATTTACTGCTAGGTAACAGGCGCATCAGGTTGAAGGAAACTCTGCCCATTTGTTTTCCGCTGGCGACGGGGATCGAACCCCAGTCCCTAAGTCCAAGTGTGTAGAGCGCTGTCCACTCAACCACCATCCCCAGAAGATATGATGCAAATAAGACTACAGTTGGTCTATGTGGAGGAAATGGATCTTTCTTTGACCTTTGAAAAAATCTTGCTCTCCATAGTTACTACTAAATGCTGTTACTCATTAGTTATTTACTAGGTGAATGCAGTTATTGTCATATGAGGATTATCATCTGTGGTAGCAGTGAGGCACAGAGCCTTGGGTTTAGGGCCCAGAGTGGTAGCACATTGGTGGCTTGCGCCTTAAATTCAATTTATACTTTTGCCCATATGGTGCCAATTAGGCCATATTACTCCAGTCCTGACCCCCTTGCTCTAAATGCCACAGTAAATACTGAGCTAAATAAAGTCCATCTTTGGCTAACTGCCAACAAACTCACCCTTAACATTGACAAAACTTTCTATATTCTGTTTGGCAATAAATCCTCTAATCAAATAAATCTCAAAATAAACAATACCCAAATTTGTAACAAATTAGATGGCAAATTCCTTGGCATTCTCATTGACCACAAGCTGAATTTCCAGGGACACATTCTATATATATCAAAAAAAGTTTCAAAAACTGTGGGCATTCTTTCTAAGATCAGATATTACGTACCCCGCCCTGCCCTGGTGACTCTCTATTACTCCCTTATCTATCCATATCTCAACTATGGTATTTGTGCTTGGGGTTCTACTACCCAAAATCATTTACGTCCTCTAATTACTCAACACAAAGCTGCAATTAGAACAATATCCAACTCTGGCCCCAGACATCACTCGGTACCCCTACTCAAATCTCTGAATATGCAGCCCGTCCTCCAAAAATGGGGTGGTAAATGTAAGGAGACAAATAAGTGCAATTATGTACTATTCATAGCAGTTAGAAATTGTACTTATTTTCACTTAGTATTAAATCGTACTGTCAAATATATTGTGAATATTTGAGTTTACCTGAAAAACTGAATAGAAAACCACACCCTCACCTAACCGTCTTAGTTTTTGAAGATAATAATTTTATTGCTGCTTAATTACAATTAGTACTTAACCTATAGCTATATTGATATTACAGTTTTATAAAACTAATAAAACATAACTAAAATATATCAATAAATTGTAAAGAAACTCGGGATATTTTAAAATTTTGTATAAAATCTACATTGTTTAATAAACCTGAAAAAGAAATTCCTGATATATAAAACTTGTGTATTGCTAATTGAAATTGAAAACGTCATCCTAAAATTCTGAGTGTGTTAACAGAAAACGAGGAGAATTAAATCGGGGGACGGAGTTGGGTGAATGTAACAGCCCCATAAGTACAATTATGCACTGTTTATGACAGTACGAAAGTGTACTTATTACACTTGGTATTAAATCGTACTGTCAATTCGGAGGATGGGTTGGAATATGTTAGACATTAAGTCACTGCACATTCTCTCATGTGTATTATACATATATAAAACGCTAAACTGTAATGCCAATCCTGACCTCAAAAGCTTCATAGAAGGTTGTATCAGAACCCATGAGCACCACACCAGAAATAAATACAGGTTTGATATTCCTAGAGTACGACTTAATCAAACTAGAAATGCTCTACAAATCAAGGGGCCCAGAATGTGGAATGACCTTCCCAACCATGTTAAAGACTGTACCTCTCTCAACCAGTTTAAGATAAAAACGAAGCTATACCTAATAAATTCCCTGTAACCTACCTTACCCTTCTATTGTCAACCAATGTCTGTTTTTTTTAAAGAGCGCTGTTTGTCGACATAATTGTATTTGTGCTGCTTTTTCAGCTAAGTTTTCATTTCTTGTTTTCATTCTACTCATTATGCTCAATTAGTATTAAGCTTTAGTCATTTAAGTTTATCATGCCCGAAACGCTTTGCGTAATAGTAGCTTTAGGCATTGTATGTACTAGCTCTATCTATAAGTCCACCAATCTTTGTAAAAATTTCTTGTATGTATGTACCTTACCTAAATAAACATTTATTTTATTTATTTATTTTTTTATATGTCATCACCCTGAGCCCAACACCATTGAATATTATATGTTCATATCCTTTTCACTACTCTATATGCTTGCAGTGGAGTATACCAGGTAAACCAATTCTCATTTCCCCCTTCAGAGCAGGAGAGATTGCTGAAATAGAGGGAATACAGAGAACATATACGGCACGCACAGACACGATAAAGCACCTAAATTATTGAGATCATCTCCAAGCTCTCCAAATGTACTCACTAGAAAGGAGACAAGAGAGATACCAAATAATATACACATGGAAAATACTGGAAGGCCAGGTCCCTAATCTACACAGTAAAATAACAACGTACTGGAGTGAACGATATGGAAGAAAACACAGAATAGAACCAGTGAAGAGCAGAGGTGCCATAGGCACAATCAGAGAACACTGTATAAACTGTATTAACAGTCTCCGTGGTGTAGTGGTAAGACACTCGCCTGGCGTTCCGCGAGCGCTATGTCATGGGTTCGTATCCTGGCCGGGGAGGATTTACTGGGCGCAATTCCTTAACTGTAGCCTCTGTTTAACGCAACAGTAAAATGTGTACTTGGATGAAAAAACGATTCTTCGCAGCAGGGGATCGTATTTCAGGGACTTGCCCGAAACGCTAAGCGTACTAGTGGCTGTACAAGAATGTAACAACTCTTGTATATATCTCAAAAAAAACAAAAAAAAAATCAGAGGTCCTCGGCTGTTCAACGTCCTCCCAGCGACTATAAAATATATTGCCGGAACAACCGTGGACATCTTCAAGAGAAAACTAGACTGTTTTCTAAAAGACGTTCCGGACCAACCAGGCTGTGGTGGGTATGTGGGCCTGTGGGCCGCTCCAAGCAACAGCCTGGTGGACCAAACTCTCACAAGTCAAGCCTGGCCTCGGGCCAGGCTTGGGGAGTAGATGAACTCCCAGAACCCCATCAACCAGATCAACCAGATACAATTATCAATTCAAACAGTATCATGTGTTATGTGAATTATGTGATTTATTAAGTCATTCAACACACTCTTATAAGTAAAGAGAAACAACATCTTCCATCTTGTTGCACCATCTTCCGATGATACAACATGGGAGAACAACACAGGAAGTGTCAGCAAATCCAAGCATGAGGTGTTGACAGGCATCAGACACAGCCATCTTCCCAAGTGCCTCCAGTAGATAAAACGATAAATATTCACTTATTTTTATTTTTCTTACATTTTGAATACAAATTAATAATTCTATATTGAAAGATTACTTTTTTAATTGTTATATTTTTTTGCGCATAGGCAGGTATGACCATTTTTCCATGGCTGCTGCCAAATGGTTAAGTAGGTTAATTCTACCTTGATTTGGATAGGCTTATTTTAAGGGACCATTTGCAGTACCTGCACCACCTACCTTATGACAACGCCTGGTGAATGTTGTCTTCACATGAACCTTGTACTGAGAGCACAGTACACGGGGTCCTAGAGTGAGGTGCAGAGCCCAGTTTCAGGAGCAGAGCCCAGGGGTTCAGGCACAGGATGAAGCCCAGATTAAGTCACAGAACCCAAAGTGAGCCCCAGAGCCCCAGGCGTTTAAGGCCCAGAGCCCAGGGATTAAGGCCTGAATCCAGGGTTTAAGGCGCAGTGAGGCACAGAGCCTTGGGTTTAGGACCCAGAGTGAGGTACGGAGCCCAGGTTGATGCACAGAGCCCAGGGTGATACACAGAGCCCAGGGTAATACACAGAGCCCAGGATGAGGCCCAGAATGAGGCACAGCCTAGGGAGAATCAGTGTACGGGAGGCAAATAGGCCCAGCCGCCCACACTCCTGTTTGTTGTTATTTGTTAAGCGCTACGCGTTCACGTCACAATTTTTCCACATTTATCAAGTAAATAAGTGAAAGACTTGGGGAAGAATGTTCAAAGTAATATTAACTACGAGTAACAGGAGTGGCGGGCCGCTATTATGGTTAGAGCAGTAATTAGATGTGTTTAGTGCACATTCGAATGTGCAGCTCACCCGCCCATACAGCACGAGTCGCTTCCCACCCGAGATGCATTGTTAAATTAACGGGTTTACACAATTATGTAAATCATCCAAACCTCCAAAGCTAGCATATGGAAACTCATTTAGTGGTACTCACCTAGTTGTGTTTACGGAGGTTGAGCTTTGGCTCTTTGGTCCCGCCTCTCAACAGTCAATCAATAGTGTATATATATTTCTGAGGCTACTGGGCTTTATAAATGAAAAATAATTATTTGATCTAGGTAAAAGTATATACACACATACTGAGTAATAAGCAGACTGTTTGATTTACCTTTGTGCCACTAAAACTAGTGGCCTCGATAAGGACAGGAAGCCGGCGGCTTGTTGAACGTCCCCCCCCCCCACATGCCTTGATTTTTTCCAGCTCTACTTTACATGCTCGTGTCCGAAGCTAGACACAAATACAACAAAATTATTAAGGATGGTAACAGAGTCCATTTCATGTGGTCTCCATCTCATGTTGGCCTCCGAATGCATGATAAAGCTGATAAGTTAGCCAAAGAATCTGCCTTTAAAGGAGCCGTTGAGTGTAACCTTGGATTGTCAATGAGCAATCTGAGAGCAACAGTACACCGAGAACTTCAACAAGATCTTGTAGATCTGAGGCAAAGTGAAATTGACACCAGTAATTCCATCTATCATCAAACTCCAAAATAGCACCTGCTTATCAGTTTACCACCAAAATGTTAGATCCCTTGGTAAACATTTTGACGATATAAATGCATTACTCACAGCACTAGGTACTAACTTATCGTTCATTATTTTAACAGAAACTTGGCTAAATAAAGACTATACCCAACTCTACAACTTAGCTGATTATAAAGCCATTCATAACTGTAGGCCTAACAAAAAAGGTGGTGGCACAGCTATATATTACCGAGATACATTTATCTGCAACAGTGTCATTAGCGACAGAGACTACTACTGTGAATATACTTTTGCTCAGTTAACAATTAAATCCCTTAAATCCTCTTTGACTATTGGAGCCATCTATAGATTTCCCAACACTAACATAGCTTCTTTCTCAGATAACCTAAGGAATCTTAAAGTGAACCCCCAAAACTAATTACAGATGTCACTTCACTGTATTTGATTTAATCATCATTATAACGGCTATCCATTAATATTATTTCATTAATATTGTTTTCATTTCTTGTTTTCATTCTACTCATTATGCTCAATTAGTATTAAACTTGTCATTTAAGTTTATCATGCCCGAAACGCTTTGCGTAATAGTGGCTTTAGGCATTGTATGTACTAGCTCTACCTATAAGTCAAACAATCCTTGTAAATATTTTTTGTATGTATGTACCTTACCAAGACACACACGGAATCAAGAAACACAAGGAATCAAGGCACACACGGAATCAAGAAACACAAGAAATCAAGACACAAACGGAATCAAGACACACACGGAATCAAGAAACACAAGGAATCAAGAAACACAAGAAATCAAGACACAAACGGAATCAAGACACACACGGAATCAAGAAACACAAGGAATCAAGGCACAGACGGAATCAAGACACACACGGAATCAAGACACACACGGAATCAAGACACACACGGAACCAAGACACATTCGGAATCAAGAAACACAAGGAATCAAGGCACAGACGGAATCAAGACACACAAGGAATCAAGACACACACGGAATCAAGAAACACAAGGAATCAAGGCACAGACGGAATCAAGACACACACGGAATCAAGAAACACAAGGAATCAAGACACAAACGGAATCAAGACACACACGGAATCAAGAAACACAAGGAATCAAGACACACACGGAATCAAGAAACACAAGGAACCAAGGCACAGACGGAATCAAGACACACACGGAATCAAGACACACACGGAATCAAGGCACACACGGAATCAAGAAACACAAGGAATCAAGACACACACGGAATCAAGAAACACAAGGAATCAAGGCACAGACGGAATCAAGACACACACGGAATCAAGACACACACTGAATCAAGAAACACAAGGAATCAAGACACACAAGGAATCAAGGCACACACGGAATCAAGAAACACAAGGAATCAAGACACAAACGGATTCAAGACACACACGGAATCAAGAAACACAAGGAATCAAGAAACACAAGGAATCAAGAAACGCAAGGAATCAAAACTCAACTCAAGACACATACACGGACAGAGATAAAAAATTTAAACATCTAAGGAATGTGCCGTTTATTTTTATCAAAAAAACAGTTTCAAATTTGTCAACGTGAGAACTGCCAGAAGGTCAATCATCGGCTGTCCAGAGAATCTATCGAACCTGATGCTGCTACAGGAGAGGACAATATGTGCCCTGTAATTGCAACCGTTTCGACAGGCTCGAACGCAGGTCTATCCGGATTAAGAATATGTTCTATCCGACTTGGATAGAACATGTTCAAAGTAACATTTCTAACGTGTAAAGAAGAATGAACCTTTTTTTCAACCTATGCGAGACAAATAATTGAATATGCAGCCCCAGCCTTTTTTCCAACAGAGCTGAGAGTTATGAGTTACATAACTACTGGAAAACTACTTGAGCAATTGATTGATGGTTGAGAGGTGGGACCAAAGATCTGAATATCAAACCTAGCAAACACAACTAGGTGAATACAACTAGGTGAGAACAAACTTACAAAAAGCCACAGTTGTAGATGCAAACTCCATTCATAATTTTAAAAGTTGATATGACAGGAAAATAGACCAGGAGTCATTGCTTTAAACAACCGGCGGCTATATTGTCAGCGTTCAAAAACTGATGCTCAGTCCTGCAAGTACAAATAGGTGAGTACACAGAAATATGAAACATGTATGTGTTCCTTCTAGACTAACGATCGGGGATTCCTGGATCGAAACCCGGCCAGGCAGGACTGAAATTATTGGTAGCGTTTCCTATCACCTAATGCCTCTGTTCTCCTAGCAGTAAACAGGTATCCAGGAGTTGTGAGCTTCATGTAGGGTTGCATCCTGGTGAGGGTCAGTCAGGGTCAGTTTAGGTGTTCGATCTTGTGAGGTGGGTGTTGGTTAGGTTAGGTTAGGTTAAGTTTGGTTAGGTTAGGTTAGGTTAGGTTAGGTTAAGTTTGGTTAGGTTAGGTTTGGTTAGGTTAGATTAGGTTAGGTTAGGTTAGGTTAAGTTTGGTTAGGTTAGGTTAAGTTTGGTTAGGTTAGGTTAAGTTTGGTTAGGTTAGTTAGGTTAGGTTTGGTTAGGTTTAGGTTAGGTTAGTTAGGTTAGGTTAGGTTAGTTAGGTTAGGTTTGGTTAGGTTAGGTTAGGTTACCTTACCTTGAGGTGCTTCCGGGGCTTAGCGTCCCCGCGGCCCGGTCGTCGACCAGGCTTCCTGGTTGCCGGACTGATCAACCAGGCTGTTGGACGCGGCTGCTCGCAGCCTGACGTATGAGTCACAGCCTGGTTGATCAGGTATCCTTTGGAGGTGCTTATCCAGTTCTCTCTTGAACACTGTGAGGGGTCGGCCAGTTATGCCCCTTATGTGTAGTGGAAGCGTGTTGAACAGTCTCGGACCTCTGATGTTGATAGAGTTCTCTCTCAGAGTACCAGTTGCACCTCTGTTTTTCAACGGGGGTATTCTGCACATCCTGCCATGTCTTCTGGTCTCATGTGATGTTATTTCTGTGTGCAGGTTTGGGACCAGCCCCTAGGTTAGGTTAAGTTTGGTTAGGCTAGGTTAAGTTTGGTTAGGTTAGGTTAAGTTTGGTTAGGTTAGTTAGGTTAGGTTTGGTTAGGTTTAGGTTAGGTTAGTTAGGTTAGGTTAGGTTAGTTAGGTTAGGTTTGGTTAGGTTAGGTTAAGTTAGGTTAAGTTTGGTTAGGTTAGGTTTGGTTAAGTTAGGTTAGGTTAGGTTTAGGTTAGGTTAGGTTAGGTTAGGTTAGTTAGGTTAGGTTTGGTTAGGTTTAGGTTAGGTTAGTTAAGTTAGGATAGGTTAGGTTAGGTTAGGTTAGTTAGGTTAGGTTTGGTTAGGTTAGGTTAGGTTAGGTTAGGTTACGTTAGTTAGGTTAGGTTAGATTAGTTAGGTTAGGTTAGTTAGGTTAGGTTAGGTTAGGTTAGTTAGGTTAGGTTAGTTAGGTTAGGTTTGGTTAGGTTAGCTTAGTTAGGTAAGTTAGGTAGATTGGGTTTAGGTGTAGGCTAGGTTAGGTTTAGATTAGGTTAGGTTATATTAGGTTTGGTTTTAGATTGTGGTAGGTTATAGGTTAGGGTAGGGTATAGGCTAGGCTAGGTTAAGTTAGGAAATAGGCCAAGAGTTATTGCTATAAACAACTGACGGCTTAAAGGCAGACTCTAAGATTAATGCTCGATCCTCCTGGCACAAATAGGTGAGTACACATATATGTAACATGAATGATGTGTTCCTTCTCGACTCTCAATAAGGGATTCCAGGGTTCGAATCGCGGTCGGGCAGGGCTGTAATTGTTGGTAGCGTTTCCTATCACCCAATGCACCTGTTCACCTAGCAGTAAATAGGTATCCAGGAGTTAGTGAGCTACTAGCATCCTGGTGAGTGAGGGTTAGTTTAACCTTGTGGGGTGGGTGTTGGAGACCACTTTATAAGCCTAACATGTATATATAGACTGCCTGTCTGCCTGTCCCCCGACTCAAAGAAGTTATATGTATTGACTCAATGAAGCCTAAGTGAACATAATCCAAGGCCTAAGAGTAATCATTCGTGCTTAGAAGAGGATTGTTTAGGTTTTATAAATAGCGGCGGGTGGCATTTATAAGCGATTTGTGCGAGATCAATGGCATCCAAACATTTCCATGTTGGTGCAATAGTCCACTTTTGGTTGGTTTGTTTGACTATAAGAACTATCATTAATGGAGAATTGGCTGGTATGTGTGAGTATCCTCCGCCGCAGTTACCATTATCATCACTCACTCACTCACTCACAAGTTATTGGTTACCACTTGTATACAATAACAACGGCCATACTACCACTTAAAGGACACTGCTTCTCGTCCCATTAGCCAAGTTAAGCCACTTTCAATTTGGTTAGTAATTGGATGGGTAACCTGCCTGGTAACACCAACTGCTAGTGCTGCTGATGGCATTCATATTTGGGCAGTCCCTGTGGATCAGTGGTAAGGCACTCACCTCGCGCTTCGCAAGCGATTTCGCCTGGGTTCATATCCTGGCTGGCAGGGGAAGAGCGGATTGACTAGGCACCAATCCTTAACTTAACGATTATCTTCACGAAGCAGTGAATGGGTACCTGGTTGTTAAACGGTTTGTCGGGTTGTGTTCCAGGGAAAATTAACAATGAGTTTGTGTGTACTCACCTAATTTTACTCACCTTATTGTGCTTGCGGGGGATGAGCTCTGGCTCTTTGGTCCCGCCTCTCAACCGTCAATCAACAGGAGTACTAGTTCCTGAGCCTATTGGGCTCTATCATATCTACACTTGAAACTGTGTATGGAGTCAGCCTCCACCACATCACTTCCTAATGCATTCCATTTGTCAACTACTCTGACACTAAAAAAGTTCTTTCTAATATCTCTGTGTCTCATTTGGGCACTCAGTTTCCACCTGTGTCCCCTAGTACGTGTGCCCCTTGTGTTAAATAGCCTACCTTCATCTACCTTATCGATTCCCATGAGAATCTAGAATGTGGTGATCATGTCCCCCTTAACTCTTCTGTCTTCCAACGAAGTGAGGTTTAATTCCCGTAGTCTCTCCTCGTAGCTCATACCTCTTAGCTCGGGTTCTAGTCTGGTGGCAAATCTTTGAACCTTTTCCAGTTTAGTCTTATGCTTGACTAGATGTGGACTCCATGCTGGAGCTGCATACTTCAGGATTGGTCTGACATATGTGGTATATAATGTTCTCAAAGATTCCTTTCAGTGTGTGTGTATTTTATAAGAAAGAGACACATTAACATGTGTGTGAATGAATATGTACACCAATTAATAGTGAATGGGCTGCCATTCCCATGAGAATCTTGAATGTGGTGATCATGTCCCCCTTAACTCTTCTGTCTTCCAACGAAGTGAGGTTTAATTCCCGTAGTCTCTCCTCGTAGCTCATACCTCTTAGCTCGGGTTCTAGTCTGGTGGCAAACCTTTGAACCTTTTCCAGTTTAGTCTTATGCTTGACTAGATGTGGACTCCATGCTGGAGCTGCATACTTCAGGATTGGTCTGACATATGTGGTATATAATGTTCTCAAAGATTCCTTTCAGTGTGTGTGTATTTTATAAGAAAGAGACACATTAACATGTGTGTGAATGAATATGTACACCAATTAATAGTGAATGGGCTGCCATTCCCATGAGAATCTTGAATGTGGTGATCATGTCCCCCTTAACTCTTCTGTCTTCCAACGAAGTGAGGTTTAATTCCCGTAGTCTCTCCTCGTAGCTCATACCTCTTAGCTCGGGTTCTAGTCTGGTGGCAAACCTTTGAACCTTTTCCAGTTTAGTCTTATGCTTGACTAGATGTGGACTCCATGCTGGAGCTGCATACTTCAGGATTGGTCTGACATATGTGGTATATAATGTTCTCAAAGATTCCTTTCAGTGTGTGTGTATTTTATAAGAAAGAGACACATTAACATGTGTGTGAATGAATATGTACACCAATTAATAGTGAATGGGCTGCCATGTGTGAGTATTAATGTATACTATGGGCCACACTCACTGAAATATGTTGTCTGTGTGTGTACATACGTGTAATTGGAGTGACTTATCCACGTGAATTTATCTGTGTGTGTATATATCCAATATGAGTGATCCTTGTCATAATTGTGTCAGTTTCTGCAATTTGACTGTCGAGACTGTATGTATGTTTGTATATATATATATATATATGTGTGTGTGTGTGTGTGTGTGTGTGTGTGTGTGTGTGTGTGTGTGTGTGTGTGTGTGTGTGTGTGTGTGTGTGTGTGTGAGTGTGTGTGTATATGTGTGTGTGCGCGCGCGCGCACTAATGTCGACGTTTGAAATATGTACCTATGATTATTAGAGTATACCATTCGAGAAAAAATGTCTAACTATTTATCGGTCCATTCTCTCTCTGTGCCGGCCTTCCTGCTAAAACTTGTCCACTCATTATGCTGTTGAATATCTATCTCCAATGGTCATTTACCGTTAATTAATATATTATTAAGCAGATAAAGTCCTTTACAAATCTCTTCACCTTTTAAAGCACATATCTTTCTTCTAACATGAATCACTATAACTCATATACTTTCATCAGTTCCAAACACTTTTCTTATTCCTTCCTAAACATCTTTCCTTATATAACCTATCTCCACAAATTAATATCTTAATGATTAACTAGCAACTCCATGCCTCTCCCTCAGGTCCCCCCTCTGCTGCTCCCTGGGCCCCACCCCCCTACCAACACCCTACCCCCCAACCGAGGCCCAAATATAACTACCCCTATACCACAATTACCAGAGACCAACCCCCCCCCTTCCCCCAACCCCCGCCTAACAGAGAAAATGGCCGCCACAACGCTATACTTACCCAGCCGAACCGTTCGTTCGCGTATGTACTATTTATTGTTGAAAAAACTTAGAATAAAACAAACCGGATTTTCATTTCCTAGTAAACACATATATATATGTATACAAAACGAGGCCTAGATTAGCACATATTAGGTATTGGATTGCTTGTTTACCATTCACAAACTCATTTGGACACACACACACACCACACTAAATATTAAATAATACATACCTTTAAACACACACACACACACACACACACACACACACACACACACACACACACACACACACACACACACACACACACACACACACACACACACACACATGTCAGTTTGCCTAAATTCTCCAATATTCATTCATGAAACTGCCTCACTGGACTGCAACCTCATCGAATAAGCTGTTATGAATTTCTATCTGTCAACACAAACTCACAACTTCACACGTCAATCATTGCAAATGTTGATAAATAGACACTAACTAACCTTACTACGAGATATAAATACAAGTGCAAAATTTGATTCAGAAGGCAACTCCAGCGTGGCCTAGTCGGATAGAACATGTTCTTAATCCGGATAGACCTGCGTTCGAGCCTGTCGGAACGGTTGCAAGTACAGGGCACAGATTTATCTGTGTGTCCCCTCCTGTAGGAGCATCAGTTTCGATAGATTCTCTGGATAGCTGAAGATTGATTGACTGACCCCTTGGAATGTGGGGAAGGGTTGAAATCCGGGGGCCCACGGACGGATACCTGGATCCACTGACCTCGGGCAGGTCTTTCAATTCACCTGGATTTCAGGTGGGGAGAAGGGAGGCAATTTGGGTCGACACAAATAGCTTCCTGGACCCAAAACCCCAAAGACACCCGGACACACAGGACTCAAGACACGCGGAATCAAGACACACACGGACTCAAGACACACGCAGACTCAAGACACACACGGACTCAAGACACACGCGGACTCAAGACACACACGGAATCAAGACACACGCGGACTCAAGACACACGCGGAATCAAGACACACACGGACTCAAGACACACGCGGACTCAAGACACACACGGACTAAAGACACACACGGACTCAAGACACACACGGACTCAAGACACACGCGGAATCAAGACACACACGGACTCAAGACACACGCAGACTCAAGACACACACGGACTCAAGACACACGCGGACTCAAGACACACACGGAATCAAGACACACGCGGACTCAAGACACACGCGGAATCAAGACACACACGGACTCAAGACACACGCGGACTCAAGACACACACGGACTAAAGACACACACGGACTCAAGACACACACGGACTCAAGACACACGCGGAATCAAGACACACACGGACTCAAGACACACACGGACTCAAGACACACACGGACTCAAGACACACGCGGACTCAAGACACACACGGAATCAAGACACACATGGACACTGACACGATCCCAAGGTGGAGATAAGGGAGGCAATTTGAGGGGACACAAATGGCATCCTGGACTCAATACCCCAAGAATAATGACACGGACACGGACACGGATACGGACACTCATAGACTCTAACGGACACGGACACACGGAATCAACACACGTACTCAAGACACACACGGACTCAAGACAAACACAGAATCAAGACACACACGGACTCAAGACACTCACAGAATCAAGACACAAACGGACTCAAGATACACACGGACTCAAGACACACACAGAATCAAGACACACATGGACACTGACACGATCCCAAGGTGGAGATAAGGGAGGCAATTTGAGGGGACACAAATGGCATCCTGGACTCAAAACCCCGGGGACAATGACATAGACATTGACACGGACACTAACTAACCTAACCTTACCTAACCTAAGACTAACCAAAGACTCTGACGGACACGGGAACATACGGAATCAAGACACACGCGGAAACAAGACACACTCAGGAGACACACACGAAATCAAGACACATAAGGAATCAAGGCACAGACGGAATCAAGACAAACACGGAATCAAGACACACACGGAATCAAGAAACACACGGAATCAAGACACACAAGGAATCAAGAAACACAAGAATTCAAGGCACACACGGAATCAAGAGACACAAACGGAATCAAGACACACACGGAATCAAGAAACACAAGGAATCAAGAAACACAAGGAATCAGGACCCACACGGAATCAAGATACACACGGAATCAAGACACACACGGAATCAATACACACACGGAATCAAGAAACACACGGAATCAAGACACACAAGGAATCAAGAAACACAAGAAATCAAGGCACACACGGAATCAAGAGACACAAACGGAATCAAGACACACACGGAATCAAGAAACACAAGGAATCAGGGCACACACGGAATCAAGAGACACAAGGAATCAAGACACAAACGGAATCAAGACACACACGGAATCAAGAAACACAAGGAATCAAGGCACAGACGGAATCAAGACACACACGGAATCAAGACACACACGGAATCAAGACACACACGGTATCAAGAAACACACGGAATCAAGACACACTCGGAATCAAGAAGCACAAGGAATCAAGGCACAGACGGAATCAAGACACACAAGGAATCAAGACACTCACGGAATCAAGAAACACAAGGAATCAAGGCACAGACGGAATCAAGACACACACGGAATCAAGAAACACAAGGAATCAAGAAACACAAGGAATCAGGACACACACGGAATCAAGACACACACGGAATCAAGACACACACGGAATCAAGACACAAACGGAATCAAGACACACACGGAATCAAGAAACACAAGGAATCAAGGCACACACGGAATCAAGAAACACAAGGAATCAAGACACAAACGGAATCAAGACACACACGGAATCAAGAAACACAAGGAATCAAGGCACAGACGGAATCAAGACACACACGGAATCAAGACCCACACGGAATCAAGACACACACGGAACCAAGACACATTCGGAATCAAGAAACACAAGGAATCAAGGCACAGACGGAATCAAGACACACAAGGAATCAAGACACACACGGAATCAAGAAACACAAGGAATCAAGGCACAGACGGAATCAAGACACACACGGAATCAAGAAACACAAGGAATCAAAACACAAACGGAATCAAGACACACGGAATCAAGAAACACAAGGAATCAAGACACACACGGAATCAAGACACACACGGAATCAAGAAACACAAGGAATCAAGACACACACGGAATCAAGAAACACAAGGAACCAAGGCACAGACGGAATCAAGACACACACGGAATCAAGACACACACGGAATTAAGACACACACGGAATCAAGAAACACAAGGAATCAAGACACACACGGAATCAAGAAACACAAGGAATCAAGGCACAGACGGAATCAAGACACACACGGAATCAAGACACACACTGAATCAAGAAACACAAGGAATCAAGACACACAAGGAATCAAGGCACACACGGAATCAAGAAACACAAGGAATCAAGACACAAACGGATTCAAGACACACACGGAATCAAGAAACACAAGGAATCAAGAAACACAAGGAATCAAAACTCAACTCAAGACACATACACGGACAGAGATAAAAAATTTAAACATCTAAGGAATGTGCCGTTTTTTTTATCAAAAAAACAGTTTTAAATTTGTCAACGTGAGAACTGCCAGAAGGTCAATCATCGGCTGTCCAGAGAATCTATCGAACCTGATGCTGCTACAGGAGAGGACAATATGTGCCCTGTAATTGTAACCGTTTCGACAGGCTCGAACGCAGGTCTATCCGGATTAAGAATATGTTCTATCCGACTTGGATAGAACATGTTCAAAGTAACATTTCTAACGTGTAAAGAAGAATGAACCTTTTTTTCAACCTATGCGAGACAAATAATTGAATATGCAGCCCCAGCCTTTTTTCCAACAGAGCTGAGAGTTATGAGTTACATAACTACTGGAAAACTACTTGAGCAATTGATTGATGGTTGAGAGGTGGGACCAAAGATCTGAATATCAAACCTAGCAAACACAACTAGGTGAATACAACTAGGTGAGAACAAACTTACAAAAAGCCACAGTTGTAGATGCAAACTCCATTCATAATTTTAAAAGTTGATATGACAGGAAAATAGACCAGGAGTCATTGCTTTAAACAACCGGCGGCTATATTGTCAGCGTTCAAAAACTGATGCTCAGTCCTGCAAGTACAAATAGGTGAGTACACAGAAATATGAAACATGTATGTGTTCCTTCTAGACTAACGATCGGGGATTCCTGGATCGAAACCCGGCCAGGCAGGACTGAAATTATTGGTAGCGTTTCCTATCACCTAATGCCTCTGTTTTCCTAGCAGTAAACAGGTATCCAGGATTTGTGAGCTTCATGTAGGGTTGCATCCTGGTGAGGGTCAGTCAGGGTCAGTTTAGGTGTTCGATCTTGTGAGGTGGGTGTTGGTTAGGTTAGGTTAGGTTAAGTTTGGTTAGGTTAGGTTAGGTTAGGTTAGGTTAAGTTTGGTTAGGTTAGGTTTGGTTAGGTTAGATTAGGTTAGGTTAGGTTAGGTTAAGTTTGGTTAGGTTAGGTTAAGTTTGGTTAGGTTAGGTTAAGTTTGGTTAGGTTAGTTAGGTTAGGTTTTATTAGGTTTAGGTTAGGTTAGTTAGGTTAGGTTAGGTTAGTTAGGTTAGGTTTGGTTAGGTTAGGTTAGGTTACCTTACCTTGAGGTGCTTCCGGGGCTTAGCGTCCCCGCGGCCCGGTCGTCGACCAGGCTTCCTGGTTGCCGGACTGATCAACCAGGCTGTTGGACGCGGCTGCTCGCAGCCTGACGTATGAGTCACAGCCTGGTTGATCAGGTATCCTTTGGAGGTGCTTATCCAGTTCTCTCTTGAACACTGTGAGGGGTCGGCCAGTTATGCCCCTTATGTGTAGTGGAAGCGTGTTGAACAGTCTCGGACCTCTGATGTTGATAGAGTTCTCTCTCAGAGTACCAGTTGCACCTCTGTTTTTCAACGGGGGTATTCTGCACATCCTGCCATGTCTTCTGGTCTCATGTGATGTTATTTCTGTGTGCAGGTTTGGGACCAGCCCCTAGGTTAGGTTAAGTTTGGTTAGGCTAGGTTAAGTTTGGTTAGGTTAGGTTAAGTTTGGTTAGGTTAGTTAGGTTAGGTTTGGTTAGGTTTAGGTTAGGTTAGTTAGGTTAGGTTAGGTTAGTTAGGTTAGGTTTGGTTAGGTTAGGTTAAGTTAGGTTAAGTTTGGTTAGGTTAGGTTTGGTTAAGTTAGGTTAGGTTAGGTTTAGGTTAGGTTAGGTTAGGTTAGGTTAGTTAGGTTAGGTTTGGTTAGGTTTAGGTTAGGTTAGTTAAGTTAGGATAGGTTAGGTTAGGTTAGGTTAGTTAGGTTAGGTTTGGTTAGGTTAGGTTAGGTTAGGTTAGGTTACGTTAGTTAGGTTAGGTTAGATTAGTTAGGTTAGGTTAGTTAGGTTAGGTTAGGTTAGGTTAGTTAGGTTAGGTTAGTTAGGTTAGGTTTGGTTAGGTTAGCTTAGTTAGGTAAGTTAGGTAGATTGGGTTTAGGTGTAGGCTAGGTTAGGTTTAGATTAGGTTAGGTTATATTAGGTTTGGTTTTAGATTGTGGTAGGTTATAGGTTAGGGTAGGGTATAGGTTAGGCTAGGTTAAGTTAGGAAATAGGCCAAGAGTTATTGCTATAAACAACTGACGGCTTAAAGGCAGACTCTAAGATTAATGCTTGATCCTCCTGGCACAAATAGGTGAGTACACATATATGTAACATGAATGATGTGTTCCTTCTCGACTCTCAATAAGGGATTCCAGGGTTCGAATCGCTGTCGGGCAGGGCTGTAATTGTTGGTAGCGTTTCCTATCACCCAATGCACCTGTTCACCTAGCAGTAAATAGGTATCCAGGAGTTAGTGAGCTACTAGCATCCTGGTGAGTGAGGGTTAGTTTAACCTTGTGGGGTGGGAGTTGGAGACCACTTTATAAGCCTAACATGTATATATAGACTGCCTGTCTGCCTGTCCCCCGACTCAAAGAAGTTATATGTATTGACTCAATGAAGCCTAAGTGAACATAATCCAAGGCCTAAGAGTAGTCATTCGTGATTAGAAGAGGATTGTTTAGGTTTTATAAATAGCGGCGGGTGGCATTTATAAGCGATTTGTGCGAGATCAATGGCATCCAAACATTTCCATGTTGGTGCAATAGTCCACTTTTGGTTGGTTTGTTTGACTATAAGAACTATCATTAATGGAGAATTGGCAGGTATGTGTGAGTATCCTCCGCCGCAGTTACCATTATCATCACTCACTCACTCACTCACAAGTTATTGGTTACCACTTGTATACAATAACAACGGCCATACTACCACTTAAAGGACACTGCTTCTCGTCCCATTAGCCAAGTTAAGCAACTTTCAATTTGGTTAGTAATTGGATGGGTAACCTGCCTGGTAACACCAACTGCTAGTGCTGCTGATGGCATTCATATTTGGGCAGTCCCTGTGGATCAGTGGTAAGGCACTCACCTCGCGCTTCGCAAGCGATTTCGCCTGGGTTCATATCCTGGCTGGCAGGGGAAGAGCGGATTGACTAGGCACCAATCCTTAACTTAACGATTATCTTCACGAAGCAGTGAATGGGTACCTGGTTGTTAAACGGTTTGTCGGGTTGTGTTCCAGGGAAAATTAACAATGAGTTTGTGTGTACTCACCTAATTTTACTCACCTTATTGAGCTTGCGGGGGTTGAGCTCTGGCTCTTTGGTCCCGCCTCTCAACCGTCAATCAACAGGAGTACTAGTTCCTGAGCCTATTGGGCTCTATCATATCTACACTTGAAACTGTGTATGGAGTCAGCCTCCACCACATCACTTCCTAATGCATTCCATTTGTCAACTACTCTGACACTAAAAAAGTTCTTTCTAATATCTCTGTGTCTCATTTGGGCACTCAGTTTCCACCTGTGTCCCCTAGTACGTGTGCCCCTTGTGTTAAATAGCCTACCTTCATCTACCTTATCGATTCCCATGAGAATCTTGAATGTGGTGATCATGTCCCCCTTAACTCTTCTGTCTTCCAACGAAGTGAGGTTTAATTCCCGTAGTCTCTCCTCGTAGCTCATACCTCTTAGCTCGGGTTCTAGTCTGGTGGTAAACCTTTGAACCTTTTCCAGTTTAGTCTTATGCTTGACTAGATGTGGACTCCATGCTGGAGCTGCATACTTCAGGATTGGTCTGACATATGTGGTATATAATGTTCTCAAAGATTAATTTCAGTGTGTGTGTATTTTATAAGAAAGTGACACATAAACATGTGTGTGAATGAATATGTACACCAATTAATAGTGAATGGCCTGCCATGTGTGAGTATTAATGTATACTATGGGCCACACTCACTGAAATATGTTGTCTGTGTGTGTACATACGTGTAATTGGAGTGACTTATCCACGTGAATTTATCTGTGTGTGTATATATCCAATATGAGTGATCCTTGTCATAATTGTGTCAGTTTCTGCAATTTGACTGTCGAGACTGTATGTATGTTTGTATATATATATATATATATATATATATATATATATATATGTGTGTGTGTGTGTGTGTGTGTGTGTGTGTGTGTGTGTGTGTGTGTGTGTGTGTGTGTGTGTGTGTGTGTGTGTGTGTGTGTGTGTGTGTGTGAGTGTGTGTGTATATGTGTGTGTGCGCGCGCGCGCACGAATGTCGCGCTTTGAAATATGTACCTATGATTATTAGAGTATACCATTCGAGAAAAAATGTCTAACTATTTATCGGTCCATTCTCTCTCTGTGCCGGCCTTCCTGCTAAAACTTGTCCACTCATTATGCTGTTGAATATCTATCTCCAATGGTCATTTACCGTTAATTAATATATTATTAAGCAGATAAAGTCCTTTACAAATCTCTTCACCTTTTAAAGCACATATCTTTCTTCTAACATGAATCACTATAACTCATATACTTTCATCAGTTCCAAACACTTTTCTTATTCCTTCCTAAACATCTTTCCTTATATAACCTATCTCCACAAATTAATATCTGAATGATTAACTAGCAACTCCATGCCTCTCCCGCAGGTCCCCCCTCTGCTGCTCCCTGGGCCCCCACCCCCCTACCAACACCCTACCCCCCAACCGAGGCCCAAATATAACTACCCCTATACCACAATTACCAGAGACCAACCCCCCCCTTCCCCCAACCCCCGCCTAACAGAGAAAATGGCCGCCACAACGCTATACTTACCCAGCCGAACCGTTCGTTCGCGTATGTACTATTTATTGTTGAAAAAACTTAGAATAAAACAAACCGGATTTTCATTCCCTAGTAAACACATATATATATGTATACAAAACGAGGCCTAGATTAGCACATATTAGGTATTGGATTGCTTGTTTACCATTCACAAACTCATTTGGACACACACACACACCACACTAAATATTAAATAATACATACCTTTAAACACACACACACACACACACACACACACACACACACACACACACACACATGTCAGTTTGCCTAAATTCTCCAATATTCATTCATGAAACTGCCTCACTGGACTGCAACCTCATCGAATAAGCTGTTATGAATTTCTATCTGTCAACACAAACTCACAACTTCACACGTCAATCATTGCAAATGTTGATAAATAGACACTAACTAACCTTACTACGAGATATAAATACAAGTGCAAAATTTGATTCAGAAGGCAACTCCAGCGTGGCCTAGTCGGATAGAACATGTTCTTAATCCGGATAGACCTGCGTTCGAGCCTGTCGGAACGGTTGCAAGTACAGGGCACAGATTTATCTGTGTGTCCCCTCCTGTAGGAGCATCAGTTTCGATAGATTCTCTGGATAGCTGAAGATTGATTGACTGACCCCTTGGAATGTGGGGAAGGGTTGAAATCCGGGGGCCCACGGACGGATACCTGGATCCACTGACCTCGGGCAGGTCTTTCAATTCACCTGGATTTCAGGTGGGGAGAAGGGAGGCAATTTGGGTCGACACAAATAGCTTCCTGGACCCAAAACCCCAAAGACACCCGGACACACAGGACTCAAGACACACGCGGAATCAAGACACACACGGACTCAAGACACACGCAGACTCAAGACACACACGGACTCAAGACACACGCGGACTCAAGACACACACGGAATCAAGACACACGCGGACTCAAGACACACGCGGAATCAAGACACACACGGAATCAAGACACACTCGGAATCAAGAAGCACAAGGAATCAAGGCACAGACGGAATCAAGACACAGAAGGAATCAAGACACTCACGGAATCAAGAAACACAAGGAATCAAGGCACAGACGGAATCAAGACACACACGGAATCAAGAAACACAAGGAATCAAGAAACACAAGGAATCAGGACACACACGGAATCAAGACACACACGGAATCAAGACACACACGGAATCAAGACACAAACGGAATCAAGACACACACGGAATCAAGAAACACAAGGAATCAAGGCACACACGGAATCAAGAAACACAAGGAATCAAGACACAAACGGAATCAAGACACACACGGAATCAAGAAACACAAGGAATCAAGGCACAGACGGAATCAAGACACACACGGAATCAAGACACACACGGAACCAAGACACATTCGGAATCAAGAAACACAAGGAATCAAGGCACAGACGGAATCAAGACACACAAGGAATCAAGACACACACGGAATCAAGAAACACAAGGAATCAAGGCACAGACGGAATCAAGACACACACGGAATCAAGAAACACAAGGAATCAAGACACAAACGGAATCAAGACACACACGGAATCAAGAAACACAAGGAATCAAGACACAAACGGAATCAAGACACACACGGAATCAAGAAACACAAGGAATCAAGACACACACGGAATCAAGAAACACAAGGAACCAAGGCACAGACGGAATCAAGACACACACGGAATCAAGACACACACGGAATCAAGACACACACGGAATCAAGAAACACAAGGAATCAAGACACACACGGAATCAAGAAACACAAGGAATCAAGGCACAGACGGAATCAAGACACACACGGAATCAAGACACACACTGAATCAAGAAACACAAGGAATCAAGACACACAAGGAATCAAGGCACACACGGAATCAAGAAACACAAGGAATCAAGACACAAACGGATTCAAGACACACACGGAATCAAGAAACACAAGGAATCAAGAAACACAAGGAATCAAGAAACACAAGGAATCAAAACTCAACTCAAGACACATACACGGACAGAGATAAAAAATTTAAACATCTAAGGAATGTGCCGTTTTTTTTATCAAAAAAACAGTTTTAAATTTGTCAACGTGAGAACTGCCAGAAGGTCAATCATCGGCTGTCCAGAGAATCTATCGAACCTGATGCTGCTACAGGAGAGGACAATATGTGCCCTGTAATTGCAACCGTTTCGACAGGCTCGAACGCAGGTCTATCCGGATTAAGAATATGTTCTATCCGACTTGGATAGAACATGTTCAAAGTAACATTTCTAACGTGTAAAGAAGAATGAACCTTTTTTTCAACCTATGCGAGACAAATAATTGAATATGCAGCCCCAGCCTTTTTTCCAACAGAGCTGAGAGTTATGAGTTACATAACTACTGGAAAACTACTTGAGCAATTGATTGATATTTGAGAGGTGGGACCAAAGATCTGAATATCAAACCTAGCAAACACAACTAGGTGAATACAACTAGGTGAGAACAAACTTACAAAAACCCACAGTTGTAGATGCAAACTCCATTCATAATTTTAAAAGTTGATATGACAGGAAAATAGACCAGGAGTCATTGCTTTAAACAACCAGCGGCTATATTGTCAGCGTTCAAAAACTGATGCTCAGTCCTGCAAGTACAAATAGGTGAGTACACAGAAATATGAAACATGTATGTGTTCCTTCTAGACTAACGATCGGGGATTCCTGGATCGAAACCCGGCCAGGCAGGACTGAAATTATTGGTAGCGTTTCCTATCACCTAATGCCTCTGTTCTCCTAGCAGTAAACAGGTATCCAGGAGTTGTGAGCTTCATGTAGGGTTGCATCCTGGTGAGGGTCAGTCAGGGTCAGTTTAGGTGTTCGATCTTGTGAGGTGGGTGTTGGTTAGGTTAGGTTAGGTTAAGTTTGGTTAGGTTAGGTTAGGTTAGGTTAGGTTAAGTTTGGTTAGGTTAGGTTTGGTTAGGTTAGATTAGGTTAGGTTAGGTTAGGTTAAGTTTGGTTAGGTTAGGTTAAGTTTGGTTAGGTTAGGTTAAGTTTGGTTAGGTTAGTTAGGTTAGGTTTGGTTAGGTTTAGGTTAGGTTAGTTAGGTTAGGTTAGGTTAGTTAGGTTAGGTTTGGTTAGGTTAGGTTAGGTTACCTTACCTTGAGGTGCTTCCGGGGCTTAGCGTCCCCGCGGCCCGGTCGTCGACCAGGCTTCCTGGTTGCCGGACTGATCAACCAGGCTGTTGGACGCGGCTGCTCGCAGCCTGACGTATGAGTCACAGCCTGGTTGATCAGGTATCCTTTGGAGGTGCTTATCCAGTTCTCTCTTGAACACTGTGAGGGGTCGGCCAGTTATGCCCCTTATGTGTAGTGGAAGCGTGTTGAACAGTCTCGGACCTCTGATGTTGATAGAGTTCTCTCTCAGAGTACCAGTTGCACCTCTGTTTTTCAACGGGGGTATTCTGCACATCCTGCCATGTCTTCTGGTCTCATGTGATGTTATTTCTGTGTGCAGGTTTGGGACCAGCCCCTAGGTTAGGTTAAGTTTGGTTAGGCTAGGTTAAGTTTGGTTAGGTTAGGTTAAGTTTGGTTAGGTTAGTTAGGTTAGGTTTGGTTAGGTTTAGGTTAGGTTAGTTAGGTTAGGTTAGGTTAGTTAGGTTAGGTTTGGTTAGGTTAGGTTAAGTTAGGTTAAGTTTGGTTAGGTTAGGTTTGGTTAAGTTAGGTTAGGTTAGGTTTAGGTTAGGTTAGGTTAGGTTAGGTTAGTTAGGTTAGGTTTGGTTAGGTTTAGGTTAGGTTAGTTAAGTTAGGATAGGTTAGGTTAGGTTAGGTTAGTTAGGTTAGGTTTGGTTAGGTTAGGTTAGGTTAGGTTAGGTTACGTTAGTTAGGTTACGTTAGATTAGTTAGGTTAGGTTAGTTAGGTTAGGTTAGGTTAGGTTAGTTAGGTTAGGTTAGTTAGGTTAGGTTTGGTTAGGTTAGCTTAGTTAGGTAAGTTAGGTAGATTGGGTTTAGGTGTAGGCTAGGTTAGGTTTAGATTAGGTTAGGTTATATTAGGTTTGGTTTTAGATTGTGGTAGGTTATAGGTTAGGGTAGGGTATAGGTTAGGCTAGGTTAAGTTAGGAAATAGGCCAAGAGTTATTGCTATAAACAACTGACGGCTTAAAGGCAGACTCTAAGATTAATGCTTGATCCTCCTGGCACAAATAGGTGAGTACACATATATGTAACATGAATGATGTGTTCCTTCTCGACTCTCAATAAGGGATTCCAGGGTTCGAATCGCTGTCGGGCAGGGCTGTAATTGTTGGTAGCGTTTCCTATCACCCAATGCACCTGTTCACCTAGCAGTAAATAGGTATCCAGGAGTTAGTGAGCTACTAGCATCCTGGTGAGTGAGGGTTAGTTTAACCTTGTGGGGTGGGAGTTGGAGACCACTTTATAAGCCTAACATGTATATATAGACTGCCTGTCTGCCTGTCCCCCGACTCAAAGAAGTTATATGTATTGACTCAATGAAGCCTAAGTGAACATAATCCAAGGCCTAAGAGTAGTCATTCGTGATTAGAAGAGGATTGTTTAGGTTTTATAAATAGCGGCGGGTGGCATTTATAAGCGATTTGTGCGAGATCAATGGCATCCAAACATTTCCATGTTGGTGCAATAGTCCACTTTTGGTTGGTTTGTTTGACTATAAGAACTATCATTAATGGAGAATTGGCAGGTATGTGTGAGTATCCTCCGCCGCAGTTACCATTATCATCACTCACTCACTCACTCACAAGTTATTGGTTACCACTTGTATACAATAACAACGGCCATACTACCACTTAAAGGACACTGCTTCTCGTCCCATTAGCCAAGTTAAGCAACTTTCAATTTGGTTAGTAATTGGATGGGTAACCTGCCTGGTAACACCAACTGCTAGTGCTGCTGATGGCATTCATATTTGGGCAGTCCCTGTGGATCAGTGGTAAGGCACTCACCTCGCGCTTCGCAAGCGATTTCGCCTGGGTTCATATCCTGGCTGGCAGGGGAAGAGCGGATTGACTAGGCACCAATCCTTAACTTAACGATTATCTTCACGAAGCAGTGAATGGGTACCTGGTTGTTAAACGGTTTGTCGGGTTGTGTTCCAGGGAAAATTAACAATGAGTTTGTGTGTACTCACCTAATTTTACTCACCTTATTGAGCTTGCGGGGGTTGAGCTCTGGCTCTTTGGTCCCGCCTCTCAACCGTCAATCAACAGGAGTACTAGTTCCTGAGCCTATTGGGCTCTATCATATCTACACTTGAAACTGTGTATGGAGTCAGCCTCCACCACATCACTTCCTAATGCATTCCATTTGTCAACTACTCTGACACTAAAAAAGTTCTTTCTAATATCTCTGTGTCTCATTTGGGCACTCAGTTTCCACCTGTGTCCCCTAGTACGTGTGCCCCTTGTGTTAAATAGCCTACCTTCATCTACCTTATCGATTCCCATGAGAATCTTGAATGTGGTGATCATGTCCCCCTTAACTCTTCTGTCTTCCAACGAAGTGAGGTTTAATTCCCGTAGTCTCTCCTCGTAGCTCATACCTCTTAGCTCGGGTTCTAGTCTGGTGGTAAACCTTTGAACCTTTTCCAGTTTAGTCTTATGCTTGACTAGATGTGGACTCCATGCTGGAGCTGCATACTTCAGGATTGGTCTGACATATGTGGTATATAATGTTCTCAAAGATTAATTTCAGTGTGTGTGTATTTTATAAGAAAGTGACACATAAACATGTGTGTGAATGAATATGTACACCAATTAATAGTGAATGGCCTGCCATGTGTGAGTATTAATGTATACTATGGGCCACACTCACTGAAATATGTTGTCTGTGTGTGTACATACGTGTAATTGGAGTGACTTATCCACGTGAATTTATCTGTGTGTGTATATATCCAATATGAGTGATCCTTGTCATAATTGTGTCAGTTTCTGCAATTTGACTGTCGAGACTGTATGTATGTTTGTATATATATATATATATATATATATATATATATATATATATATATATATATGTGTGTGTGTGTGTGTGTGTGTGTGTGTGTGTGTGTGTGTGTGTGTGTGTGTGTGTGTGTGTGTGTGTGTGTGTGTGTGTGTGTGTGTGTGTGAGTGTGTGTGTATATGTGTGTGTGCGCGCGCGCGCACGAATGTCGCGCTTTGAAATATGTACCTATGATTATTAGAGTATACCATTCGAGAAAAAATGTCTAACTATTTATCGGTCCATTCTCTCTCTGTGCCGGCCTTCCTGCTAAAACTTGTCCACTCATTATGCTGTTGAATATCTATCTCCAATGGTCATTTACCGTTAATTAATATATTATTAAGCAGATAAAGTCCTTTACAAATCTCTTCACCTTTTAAAGCACATATCTTTCTTCTAACATGAATCACTATAACTCATATACTTTCATCAGTTCCAAACACTTTTCTTATTCCTTCCTAAACATCTTTCCTTATATAACCTATCTCCACAAATTAATATCTGAATGATTAACTAGCAACTCCATGCCTCTCCCGCAGGTCCCCCCTCTGCTGCTCCCTGGGCCCCCACCCCCCTACCAACACCCTACCCCCCAACCGAGGCCCAAATATAACTACCCCTATACCACAATTACCAGAGACCAACCCCCCCCTTCCCCCAACCCCCGCCTAACAGAGAAAATGGCCGCCACAACGCTATACTTACCCAGCCGAACCGTTCGTTCGCGTATGTACTATTTATTGTTGAAAAAACTTAGAATAAAACAAACCGGATTTTCATTCCCTAGTAAACACATATATATATGTATACAAAACGAGGCCTAGATTAGCACATATTAGGTATTGGATTGCTTGTTTACCATTCACAAACTCATTTGGACACACACACACACCACACTAAATATTAAATAATACATACCTTTAAACACACACACACACACACACACACACACACACACACACACACACACACACACACACACACACACACACACATGTCAGTTTGCCTAAATTCTCCAATATTCATTCATGAAACTGCCTCACTGGACTGCAACCTCATCGAATAAGCTGTTATGAATTTCTATCTGTCAACACAAACTCACAACTTCACACGTCAATCATTGCAAATGTTGATAAATAGACACTAACTAACCTTACTACGAGATATAAATACAAGTGCAAAATTTGATTCAGAAGGCAACTCCAGCGTGGCCTAGTCGGATAGAACATGTTCTTAATCCGGATAGACCTGCGTTCGAGCCTGTCGGAACGGTTGCAAGTACAGGGCACAGATTTATCTGTGTGTCCCCTCCTGTAGGAGCATCAGTTTCGATAGATTCTCTGGATAGCTGAAGATTGATTGACTGACCCCTTGGAATGTGGGGAAGGGTTGAAATCCGGGGGCCCACGGACGGATACCTGGATCCACTGACCTCGGGCAGGTCTTTCAATTCACCTGGATTTCAGGTGGGGAGAAGGGAGGCAATTTGGGTCGACACAAATAGCTTCCTGGACCCAAAACCCCAAAGACACCCGGACACACAGGACTCAAGACACACGCGGAATCAAGACACACACGGACTCAAGACACACGCAGACTCAAGACACACACGGACTCAAGACACACGCGGACTCAAGACACACACGGAATCAAGACACACGCGGACTCAAGACACACGCGGAATCAAGACACACGCGGAATCAAGAAGCACAAGGAATCAAGGCACAGACGGAATCAAGACACAGAAGGAATCAAGACACTCACGGAATCAAGAAACACAAGGAATCAAGGCACAGACGGAATCAAGACACACACGGAATCAAGAAACACAAGGAATCAAGAAACACAAGGAATCAGGACACACACGGAATCAAGACACACACGGAATCAAGACACACACGGAATCAAGACACAAACGGAATCAAGACACACACGGAATCAAGAAACACAAGGAATCAAGGCACACACGGAATCAAGAAACACAAGGAATCAAGACACAAACGGAATCAAGACACACACGGAATCAAGAAACACAAGGAATCAAGGCACAGACGGAATCAAGACACACACGGAATCAAGACACACACGGAACCAAGACACATTCGGAATCAAGAAACACAAGGAATCAAGGCACAGACGGAATCAAGACACACAAGGAATCAAGACACACACGGAATCAAGAAACACAAGGAATCAAGGCACAGACGGAATCAAGACACACACGGAATCAAGAAACACAAGGAATCAAGACACAAACGGAATCAAGACACACACGGAATCAAGAAACACAAGGAATCAAGACACAAACGGAATCAAGACACACACGGAATCAAGAAACACAAGGAATCAAGACACACACGGAATCAAGAAACACAAGGAACCAAGGCACAGACGGAATCAAGACACACACGGAATCAAGACACACACGGAATCAAGACACACACGGAATCAAGAAACACAAGGAATCAAGACACACACGGAATCAAGAAACACAAGGAATCAAGGCACAGACGGAATCAAGACACACACGGAATCAAGACACACACTGAATCAAGAAACACAAGGAATCAAGACACACAAGGAATCAAGGCACACACGGAATCAAGAAACACAAGGAATCAAGACACAAACGGATTCAAGACACACACGGAATCAAGAAACACAAGGAATCAAGAAACACAAGGAATCAAGAAACACAAGGAATCAAAACTCAACTCAAGACACATACACGGACAGAGATAAAAAATTTAAACATCTAAGGAATGTGCCGTTTTTTTTATCAAAAAAACAGTTTTAAATTTGTCAACGTGAGAACTGCCAGAAGGTCAATCATCGGCTGTCCAGAGAATCTATCGAACCTGATGCTGCTACAGGAGAGGACAATATGTGCCCTGTAATTGCAACCGTTTCGACAGGCTCGAACGCAGGTCTATCCGGATTAAGAATATGTTCTATCCGACTTGGATAGAACATGTTCAAAGTAACATTTCTAACGTGTAAAGAAGAATGAACCTTTTTTTCAACCTATGCGAGACAAATAATTGAATATGCAGCCCCAGCCTTTTTTCCAACAGAGCTGAGAGTTATGAGTTACATAACTACTGGAAAACTACTTGAGCAATTGATTGATATTTGAGAGGTGGGACCAAAGATCTGAATATCAAACCTAGCAAACACAACTAGGTGAATACAACTAGGTGAGAACAAACTTACAAAAAGCCACAGTTGTAGATGCAAACTCCATTCATAATTTTAAAAGTTGATATGACAGGAAAATAGACCAGGAGTCATTGCTTTAAACAACCGGCGGCTATATTGTCAGCGTTCAAAAACTGATGCTCAGTCCTGCAAGTACAAATAGGTGAGTACACAGAAATATGAAACGTGTATGTGTTCCTTCTACACTAACGATCGGGGATTCCTGGATCGAAACCCGGCCAGGCAGGACTGAAATTATTGGTAGCGTTTCCTATCACCTAATGCCTCTGTTCTCCTAGCAGTAAACAGGTATCCAGGAGTTGTGAGCTTCATGTAGGGTTGCATCCTGGTGAGGGTCAGTCAGGGTCAGTTTAGGTGTTCGATCTTGTGAGGTGGGTGTTGGTTAGGTTAGGTTAGGTTAAGTTTGGTTAGGTTAGGTTAGGTTAGGTTAGGTTAAGTTTGGTTAGGTTAGGTTTGGTTAGGTTAGATTAGGTTAGGTTAGGTTAGGTTAAGTTTGGTTAGGTTAGGTTAAGTTTGGTTAGGTTAGGTTAAGTTTGGTTAGGTTAGTTAGGTTAGGTTTGGTTAGGTTTAGGTTAGGTTAGTTAGGTTAGGTTAGGTTAGTTAGGTTAGGTTTGGTTAGGTTAGGTTAGGTTACCTTACCTTGAGGTGCTTCCGGGGCTTAGCGTCCCCGCGGCCCGGTCGTCGACCAGGCTTCCTGGTTGCCGGACTGATCAACCAGGCTGTTGGACGCGGCTGCTCGCAGCCTGACGTATGAGTCACAGCCTGGTTGATCAGGTATCCTTTGGAGGTGCTTATCCAGTTCTCTCTTGAACACTGTGAGGGGTCGGCCAGTTATGCCCCTTATGTGTAGTGGAAGCGTGTTGAACAGTCTCGGACCTCTGATGTTGATAGAGTTCTCTCTCAGAGTACCAGTTGCACCTCTGTTTTTCAACGGGGGTATTCTGCACATCCTGCCATGTCTTCTGGTCTCATGTGATGTTATTTCTGTGTGCAGGTTTGGGACCAGCCCCTAGGTTAGGTTAAGTTTGGTTAGGCTAGGTTAAGTTTGGTTAGGTTAGGTTAAGTTTGGTTAGGTTAGTTAGGTTAGGTTTGGTTAGGTTTAGGTTAGGTTAGTTAGGTTAGGTTAGGTTAGTTAGGTTAGGTTTGGTTAGGTTAGGTTAAGTTAGGTTAAGTTTGGTTAGGTTAGGTTTGGTTAAGTTAGGTTAGGTTAGGTTTAGGTTAGGTTAGGTTAGGTTAGGTTAGTTAGGTTAGGTTTGGTTAGGTTTAGGTTAGGTTAGTTAAGTTAGGATAGGTTAGGTTAGGTTAGGTTAGTTAGGTTAGGTTTGGTTAGGTTAGGTTAGGTTAGGTTAGGTTACGTTAGTTAGGTTACGTTAGATTAGTTAGGTTAGGTTAGTTAGGTTAGGTTAGGTTAGGTTAGTTAGGTTAGGTTAGTTAGGTTAGGTTTGGTTAGGTTAGCTTAGTTAGGTAAGTTAGGTAGATTGGGTTTAGGTGTAGGCTAGGTTAGGTTTAGATTAGGTTAGGTTATATTAGGTTTGGTTTTAGATTGTGGTAGGTTATAGGTTAGGGTAGGGTATAGGTTAGGCTAGGTTAAGTTAGGAAATAGGCCAAGAGTTATTGCTATAAACAACTGACGGCTTAAAGGCAGACTCTAAGATTAATGCTTGATCCTCCTGGCACAAATAGGTGAGTACACATATATGTAACATGAATGATGTGTTCCTTCTCGACTCTCAATAAGGGATTCCAGGGTTCGAATCGCTGTCGGGCAGGGCTGTAATTGTTGGTAGCGTTTCCTATCACCCAATGCACCTGTTCACCTAGCAGTAAATAGGTATCCAGGAGTTAGTGAGCTACTAGCATCCTGGTGAGTGAGGGTTAGTTTAACCTTGTGGGGTGGGAGTTGGAGACCACTTTATAAGCCTAACATGTATATATAGACTGCCTGTCTGCCTGTCCCCCGACTCAAAGAAGTTATATGTATTGACTCAATGAAGCCTAAGTGAACATAATCCAAGGCCTAAGAGTAGTCATTCGTGATTAGAAGAGGATTGTTTAGGTTTTATAAATAGCGGCGGGTGGCATTTATAAGCGATTTGTGCGAGATCAATGGCATCCAAACATTTCCATGTTGGTGCAATAGTCCACTTTTGGTTGGTTTGTTTGACTATAAGAACTATCATTAATGGAGAATTGGCTGGTATGTGTGAGTATCCTCCGCCGCAGTTACCATTATCATCACTCACTCACTCACTCACAAGTTATTGGTTACCACTTGTATACAATAACAACGGCCATACTACCACTTAAAGGACACTGCTTCTCGTCCCATTAGCCAAGTTAAGCAACTTTCAATTTGGTTAGTAATTGGATGGGTAACCTGCCTGGTAACACCAACTGCTAGTGCTGCTGATGGCATTCATATTTGGGCAGTCCCTGTGGATCAGTGGTAAGGCACTCACCTCGCGCTTCGCAAGCGATTTCGCCTGGGTTCATATCCTGGCTGGCAGGGGAAGAGCGGATTGACTAGGCACCAATCCTTAACTTAACGATTATCTTCACGAAGCAGTGAATGGGTACCTGGTTGTTAAACGGTTTGTCGGGTTGTGTTCCAGGGAAAATTAACAATGAGTTTGTGTGTACTCACCTAATTTTACTCACCTTATTGAGCTTGCGGGGGTTGAGCTCTGGCTCTTTGGTCCCGCCTCTCAACCGTCAATCAACAGGAGTACTAGTTCCTGAGCCTATTGGGCTCTATCATATCTACACTTGAAACTGTGTATGGAGTCAGCCTCCACCACATCACTTCCTAATGCATTCCATTTGTCAACTACTCTGACACTAAAAAAGTTCTTTCTAATATCTCTGTGTCTCATTTGGGCACTCAGTTTCCACCTGTGTCCCCTAGTACGTGTGCCCCTTGTGTTAAATAGCCTACCTTCATCTACCTTATCGATTCCCATGAGAATCTTGAATGTGGTGATCATGTCCCCCTTAACTCTTCTGTCTTCCAACGAAGTGAGGTTTAATTCCCGTAGTCTCTCCTCGTAGCTCATACCTCTTAGCTCGGGTTCTAGTCTGGTGGCAAACCTTTGAACCTTTTCCAGTTTAGTCTTATGCTTGACTAGATGTGGACTCCATGCTGGAGCTGCATACTTCAGGATTGGTCTGACATATGTGGTATATAATGTTCTCAAAGATTCCTTTCAGTGTGTGTGTATTTTATAAGAAAGTGACACATAAACATGTGTGTGAATGAATATGTACACCAATTAATAGTGAATGGGCTGCCATGTGTGAGTATTAATGTATACTATGGGCCACACTCACTGAAATATGTTGTCTGTGTGTGTACATACGTGTAATTGGAGTGACTTATCCACGTGAATTTATCTGTGTGTGTATATATCCAATATGAGTGATCCTTGTCATAATTGTGTCAGTTTCTGCAATTTGACTGTCGAGACTGTATGTATGTTTGTATATATATATATATATATATATATATGTGTGTGTGTGTGTGTGTGTGTGTGTGTGTGTGTGTGTGTGTGTGTGTGTGTGTGTGTGTGTGTGTGTGTGTGTGAGTGTGTGTGTGTATATGTGTGTGTGCGCGCGCGTGCACGAATGTCGCGCTTTGAAATATGTACCTATGATTATTAGAGTATACCATTCGAGAAAAAATGTCTAACTATTTATCGGTCCATTCTCTCTCTGTGCCGGCCTTCCTGCTAAAACTTGTCCACTCATTATGCTGTTGAATATCTATCTCCAATGGTCATTTACCGTTAATTAATATATTATTAAGCAGATAAAGTCCTTTACAAATCTCTTCACCTTTTAAAGCACATATCTTTCTTCTAACATGAATCACTATAACTCATATACTTTCATCAGTTCCAAACACTTTTCTTATTCCTTCCTAAACATCTTTCCTTATATAACCTATCTCCACAAATTAATATCTTAATGATTAACTAGCAACTCCATGCCTCTCCCTCAGGTCCCCCCTCTGCTGCTCCCTGGGCCCCAACCCCCCTACCAACACCCTACCCCCCAACCGAGGCCCAAATATAACTACCCCTATACCACAATTACCAGAGACCAACCCCCCCCTTCCCCCAACCCCCGCCTAACAGAGAAAATGGCCGCCACAACGCTATACTTACCCAGCCGAACCGTTCGTTCGCGTATGTACTATTTATTGTTGAAAAAACTTAGAATAAAACAAACCGGATTTTCATTCCCTAGTAAACACATATATATATGTATACAAAACGAGGCCTAGATTAGCACATATTAGGTATTGGATTGCTTGTTTACCATTCACAAACTCATTTGGACACACACACACACCACACTAAATATTAAATAATACATACCTTTAAACACACACACCACACACACACACACACACACACACACACACACACACACACACACACACACACACACACATGTCAGTTTGCCTAAATTCTCCAATATTCATTCATGAAACTGCCTCACTGGACTGCAACCTCATCGAATAAGCTGTTATGAATTTCTATCTGTCAACACAAACTCACAACTTCACACGTCAATCATTGCAAATGTTGATAAATAGACACTAACTAACCTTACTACGAGATATAAATACAAGTGCAAAATTTGATTCAGAAGGCAACTCCAGCGTGGCCTAGTCGGATAGAACATGTTCTTAATCCGGATAGACCTGCGTTCGAGCCTGTCGGAACGGTTGCAAGTACAGGGCACAGATTTATCTGTGTGTCCCCTCCTGTAGGAGCATCAGTTTCGATAGATTCTCTGGATAGCTGAAGATTGATTGACTGACCCCTTGGAATGTGGGGAAGGGTTGAAATCCGGGGGCCCACGGACGGATACCTGGATCCACTGACCTCGGGCAGGTCTTTCAATTCACCTGGATTTCAGGTGGGGAGAAGGGAGGCAATTTGGGTCGACACAAATAGCTTCCTGGACCCAAAACCCCAAAGACACCCGGACACACAGGACTCAAGACACACGCGGAATCAAGACACACACGGACTCAAGACACACGCAGACTCAAGACACACACAGACTCAAGACACACGCGGACTCAAGACACACACGGAATCAAGACACACGCGGACTCAAGACACACGCGGAATCAAGACACACACGGACTCAAGACACACGCGGACTCAAGACACACACGGACTAAAGACACACACGGACTCAAGACACACACGGACTCAAGACACACGCGGAATCAAGACACACACGGACTCAAGACACACACGGACTCAAGACACACACGGACTCAAGACACACGCGGACTCAAGACACACACGGAATCAAGACACACATGGACACTGACACGATCCCAAGGTGGAGATAAGGGAGGCATTTTGAGGGGACACAAATGGCATCCTGGACTCAATACCCCAGGGATAATGACACGGACACGGACACGGATACGGACAATCATAGACTCTAACGGACACACGGAATCAACACACGTACTCAAGACACACACGGACTCAAGACACACACAGAATCAAGACACACACGGACTCAAGACACTCACAGAATCAAGACACAAACGGACTCAAGATACACACGGACTCAAGACACACACAGAATCAAGACACACATGGACACTGACACGATCCCAAGGTGGAGATAAGGGAGGCAATTTGAGGGGACACAAATGGCATCCTGGACTCAAAACCCCGGGGACAATGACATAGACATTGACACGGACACTAACCTAACCTAACCTAACCTAACCTAAGACTAACCTAAGACTCTGACGGACACGGGAACATACGGAATCAAGACACACGCGGAAACAAGACACACTCAGGAGACACACACGAAATCAAGACACATAAGGAATCAAGGCACAGACGGAATCAAGACAAACACGGAATCAAGACACACACGGAATCAAGAAACACACGGAATCAAGACACACAAGGAATCAAGAAACACAAGAAATCAAGGCACACACGGAATCAAGAGACACAAACGGAATCAAGACACACACGGAATCAAGAAACACAAGGAATCAAGAAACACAAGGAATCAGGACCCACACGGAATCAAGACACACACGGAATCAAGACACACACGGAATCAAGACACACACGGAATCAAGAAACACACGGAATCAAGACACACAAGGAACCAAGAAACACAAGAAATCAAGGCACACACGGAATCAAGAGACACAAACGGAATCAAGACACACACGGAATCAAGAAACACAAGGAATCAGGGCACACACGGAATCAAGAGACACAAGGAATCAAGACACAAACGGAATCAAGACACACACGGAATCAAGAAACACAAGGAATCAAGGCACAGACGGAATCAAGACACACACGGAATCAAGACACACACGGAATCAAGACACACACGGAATCAAGAAACACACGGAATCAAGACACACTCGGAATCAAGAAGCACAAGGAATCAAGGCACAGACGGAATCAAGACACACAAGGAATCAAGACACTCACGGAATCAAGAAACACAAGGAATCAAGGTACAGACGGAATCAAGACACACACGGAATCAAGAAACACAAGGAATCAAGAAACACAAGGAATCAGGACACACACGGAATCAAGACACACACGGAATCAAGACACACACGGAATCAAGACACAAACGGAATCAAGACACACACGGAATCAAGAAACACAAGGAATCAAGGCACACACGGAATCAAGAAACACAAGGAATCAAGACACAAACGGAATCAAGACACACACGGAATCAAGAAACACAAGGAATCAAGGCACAGACGGAATCAAGACACACACGGAATCAAGACACACACGGAATCAAGACACACACGGAATCAAGACACATTCGGAATCAAGAAACACAAGGAATCAAGGCACAGACGGAATCAAGACACACAAGGAATCAAGACACACACGGAATCAAGAAACACAAGGAATCAAGGCACAGACGGAATCAAGACACACACGGAATCAAGAAACACAAGGAATCAAGACACAAACGGAATCAAGACACACACGGAATCAAGAAACACAAGGAATCAAGACACAAACGGAATCAAGACACACACGGAATCAAGAAACACAAGGAATCAAGACACACACGGAATCAAGAAACACAAGGAACCAAGGCACAGACGGAATCAAGACACACACGGAATCAAGACACACACGGAATCAAGACACACACGGAATCAAGAAACACAAGGAATCAAGACACACACGGAATTAAGAAACACAAGGAATCAAGGCACAGACGGAATCAAGACACACACGGAATCAAGACACACACTGAATCAAGAAACACAAGGAATCAAGACACACAAGGAATCAAGGCACACACGGAATCAAGAAACACAAGGAATCAAGACACAAACGGATTCAAGACACACACGGAATCAAGAAACACAAGGAATCAAGAAACACAAGGAATCAAGAAACACAAGGAATCAAAACTCAACTCAAGACACATACACGGACAGAGATAAAAAATTTAAACATCTAAGGAATGTGCCGTTTTTTTTTATCAAAAAACCAGTTTCAAATTTGTCAACGTGAGAACTGCCAGAAGGTCAATCATCGGCTGTCCAGAGAATCTATCGAACCTGATGCTGCTACAGGAGAGGACAATATGTGCCCTGTAATTGCAACCGTTTCGACAGGCTCGAACGCATGTCTATCCGGATTAAGAATATGTTCTATCCGACTTGGATAGAACATGTTCAAAGTAACATTTCTAACGTGTAAAGAAGAATGAACCTTTTTTCAACCTATGCGAGACAAATAATTGAATATGCAGCCCCAGCCTTTTTTCCAACAGAGCTGAGAGTTATGAGTTACATAACTACTGGAAAACTACTTGAGCAATTGATTGATGGTTGAGAGGTGGGACCAAAGATCTGAATATCAAACCTAGCAAACACAACTAGGTGAATACAACTAGGTGAGAACAAACTTACAAAAAGCCACAGTTGTAGATGCAAACTCCATTCATAATTTTAAAAGTTGATATGACAGGAAAATAGACCAGGAGTCATTGCTTTAAACAACCGGCGGCTATATTGTCAGCGTTCAAAAACTGATGCTCAGTCCTGCAAGTACAAATAGGTGAGTACACAGAAATATGAAACATGTATGTGTTCCTTCTAGACTAACGATCGGGGATTCCTGGATTGAAACCCGGCCAGGCAGGACTGAAATTATTGGTAGCGTTTCCTATCACCTAATGCCTCTGTTCTCCTAGCAGTAAACAGGTATCCAGGAGTTGTGAGCTTCATGTAGGGTTGCATCCTGGTGAGGGTCAGTCAGGGTCAGTTTAGGTGTTCGATCTTGTGAGGTGGGTGTTGGTTAGGTTAGGTTAGGTTAAGTTTGGTTAGGTTAGGTTAGGTTAGGTTAGGTTAAGTTTGGTTAGGATAGGTTTGGTTAGGTTAGATTAGGTTAGGTTAGGTTAGGTTAAGTTTGGTTAGGTTAGGTTAAGTTTGGTTAGGTTAGGTTAAGTTTGGTTAGGTTAGTTAGGTTAGGTTTGGTTAGGTTTAGGTTAGGTTAGTTAGGTTAGGTTAGGTTAGTTAGGTTAGGTTTGGTTAGGTTAGGTTAGGTTACCTTACCTTGAGGTGCTTCCGGGGCTTAGCGTCCCCGCGGCCCGGTCGTCGACCAGGCTTCCTGGTTGCCGGACTGATCAACCAGGCTGTTGGACGCGGCTACTCGCAGCCTGACGTATGAGTCACAGCCTGGTTGATCAGGTATCCTTTGGAGGTGCTTATCCAGTTCTCTCTTGAACACTGTGAGGGGTCGGCCAGTTATGCCCCTTATGTGTAGTGGAAGCGTGTTGAACAGTCTCGGACCTCTGATGTTGATAGAGTTCTCTCTCAGAGTACCAGTTGCACCTCTGTTTTTCAACGGGGTATTCTGCACATCCTGCCATGTCTTCTGGTCTCATGTGATGTTATTTCTGTGTGCAGGTTTGGGACCAGCCCCTAGGTTAGGTTAAGTTTGGTTAGGCTAGGTTAAGTTTGGTTAGGTTAGGTTAAGTTTGGTTAGGTTAGTTAGGTTAGGTTTGGTTAGGTTTAGGTTAGGTTAGTTAGGTTAGGTTAGGTTACCTTTGAACCTTTTCCAGTTTAGTCTTATGCTTGACTAGATGTGGACTCCATGCTGGAGCTGCATACTTCAGGATTGGTCTGACATATGTGGTATATAATGTTCTCAAAGATTCCTTTCAGTGTGTGTGTATTTATAAGAAAGTGACACATAAACATGTGTGTGAATGAATATGTACACCAATTAATAGTGAATGGGCTGCCATGTGTGAGTATTAATGTATACTATGGGCCACACTCACTGAAATATGTTGTCTGTGTGTGTACATACGTGTAATTGGAGTGACTTATCCACGTGAATTTATCTGTGTGTGTATATATCCAATATGAGTGATCCTTGTCATAATTGTGTCAGTTTCTACAATTTGACTGTCGAGACTGTATGTATGTTTGTATATATAGATATATGTGTGTGTGTGTATGTGTGTGTGTGTGTGTGTGTGTGTGTGTGTGTGTGTGTGTGTGTGTGTGTGTGTGTGTGTGTGTGTGTGTGTGTGTGTGTGTGTGTGTGTGTGTGTGTGTGTGTGTGTGTGTGAGTGTGTGTGATATGTGTGTGCGCGCGCGCGCGCACGAATGTCGCGCTCTGAAATATGTACCTATGATTATTAGAGTATACCATTCGAGAAAAAATGTCTAACTATTTATCGGTCCATTCTCTCTCTGTGCCGGCCTTCCTGCTAAAACTTGTCCACTCATTATGCTGTTGAATATCTATCTCCAATGGTCATTTACCGTTAATTAATATATTATTAAGCAGATAAAGTCCTTTACAAATCTCTTCACCTTTTAAAGCACATATCTTTCTTCTAACATGAATCACAATAACTCATATACTTTCATGTTCCAAACACTTTTCTTATTCCTTCCTAAACATCTTTCCTTATATAACCTATCTCCACAAATTAATATCTTAATGATTAACTAGCAACTCCATGCCTCTCCATCCCCTCTCCAGGTCCCCCTCTGCTGCTCCCTGGGCCCCCACCCCCCTACCAACACCCTACCCCCAACCGAGGCCCAAATATAACTACCCCTATACCACAATTACCAGAGACCAACCCCCCCTTTCCCCAACCCCCGCCTAACAGAGAAAATGGCCGCCACAACGCTATACTTACCCAGCCGAACCGTTCGTTCGCGTATGTACTATTTATTGTTGAAAAAACTTAGAATAAAACAAACCGGATTTTCATTCCCTAGTAAACACATATATATATGTATACAAAACGAGGCCTAGATTAGCACATATTAGGTATTGGATTGCTTGTTTACCATTCACAAACTCATTTGGACACACACACACACCACACTAAATATTAAATAATACATACCTTTAAACACACACACACACACACACACACACACACACACACACACACACACACACACACACACACACACACACACACCACACACACACACTACACACACACACACAGACACACACACACACACACACACACACACACACACCACACACACACACGTCAGTTTGCCTAAATTCTCCAATATTCATTCATGAAACTGCCTCACTGGACTGCAACCTCATCGAATAAGCTGTTATGAATTTCTATCTGTCAACACAAACTCACAACTTCACACGTCAATCATTGCAAATGTTGATAAATAGACACTAACTAACCTTACTACGAGATATAATACAAGTGCAAAATTTAGATTCAGAAGGCAACTCCAGCGTGGCCTAGTCGGATAGAACATGTTCTTAATCCGGATAGACCTGCGTTCGATGCCTGTCGGAACGGTTGCAAGTACAGGGCACAGATTTTATTGTGTGTCCCCTCCTGTAGGAGCATCAGTTTCGATAGATTCTCTGGATAGCTGGAAGATTGATTGACTGACCCCTTGGAATGTGGGGAAGGGTTGAAATCCGGGGGCCCACGGACGGATACCTGGATCCACTGACCTCGGGCAGGTTCTTTCAATTCACCTGGATTTCAGGTGGGGAGAAGGGAGGCAATTTGGGTCGACACAAATAGCTTCCTGGACCCAAAACCCCAAAGACACCCGGACACACAGGACTCAAGACACACGCGGAATCAAGACACACACGGACTCAAGACACACGCAGACTCAAGACACACACGGACTCAAGACACACGCGGACTCATGACACACACGGAATCAAGACACACGCGGACTCAAGACACACGCGGAATCAAGACACACACGGACTCAAGACACACGCGGACTCAAGACACACACGGACTCAAGACACACACGGACTCAAGACACACACGGACTCAAGACACACGCGGACTCAAGACACACACGGAATCAAGACACACACGGAATCAAGACACACATGGACACTGACACGATCCCAAGGTGGAGATAAGGGAGGCAATTTGAGGGGACACAAATGGCATCCTGGACTCAATACCCCAGGGATAATGACAGGGACACGGACACGATACGGACACTCATAGACTCTAACGGACACGGACCACACGGAATCAATACACGTACTCAAGACACACACGGACTCAAGACACACACAGAATCAAGACACAAACGGACTCAAGATACACACGGACTCAAGACACACACAGAATCAAGACACACATGGACACTGACACGATCCCAAGGTGGAGATAAGGGAGGCAATTTGAGGGGACACAAATGGCATCCTGGACTCAAAACCCCGGGGACAATGACATAGACATTGACACGGACACTAACCTACCTAACCTAACCTAACCTAAGACTAACCTAAGACTCTGACGGACACGGGAACATACGGAATCAAGACACACGCGGAAAGAAGACACACTCAGGAGACACACACGAAATCAAGACACATAAGGAATCAAGGCACAGACGGAATCAAGACAAACACGGAATCAAGAACACAAGGAATCAAGAAACACAAGGAATCAGGACCCACACGGAATCAGGACCCACACGGAATCAAGACACACACGGAATCAAGACACACACGGAATCAAGACACACACGGAATCAAGAAACACACGGAATCAAGACACACAAGGAATCAAGAAACACAAGAAATCAAGGCCACACACGGAATCATGAGACACAAGGAATCAAGACACAAACGGAATCAAGACACACACGGAATCAAGAAACACAAGGAATCAGGGCACACACGGAATCAAGAGACACAAGGAATCAAGACACAAACGGAATCAAGACACACACGGAATCAAGAAACACAAGGAATCAAGGCACAGACGGAATCAAGACACACACGGAATCAAGACACACACGGAATCAAGACACACACGGAATCAAGAAACACACGGAATCAAGGACACACTCGGAATCAAGAAACACAAGGAATCAAGGCACAGACGGAATCAAGACACACAAGGAATCAAGACACTCACGGAATCAAGAAACACAAGGAATCAAGGCACAGACGGAATCAAGACACACACGGAATCAAGAAACACAAGGAATCAAGAAACACAAGGAATCAGGACACACACGGAATCAAGGACACACACGGAATCAAGACACACACGGAATCAAGACACACACGGAATCAAGAAACACACGGAATCAAGACAAACACGGAATCAAGAAACACAAGGAATCAAGGCACACACGGAATCAAGAAACACAAGGAATCAAGACACAAACGGAATCAAGACACACACGGAATCAAGAAACACAAGGAATCAAGGCACAGACGGAATCAAGACACACACGGAATCAAGACACAAACGGAACCAAGACACATTCGGAATCAAGAAACACAAGGAATCAAGGCACAGGACGGAATCAAGACACACAAGGAATCAAGACACACACGGAATCAAGAAACACAAGGAATCAAGGCACAGACGGAATCAAGACACACACGGAATCAAGAAACACAAGGAATCAAGACACAAACGGAATCAAGACACACACGGAATCAAGGAAACACAAGGAATCAAGACACAAACGGAATCAAGACACACACGGAATCAAGAAACACAAGGAATCAAAGACACACACGGAATCAAGAAACACAAGGAACCAAGGCACAGACGGAATCAAGACACACACGGAATCAAGACACACACGGAATCAAGACACACACGGAATCAAGAAACACAAGGAATCAAGACACACACGGAATCAAGAAACACAAGGAATCAAGGCACAGACGGAATCAAGACACAACGGAATCAAGACACACACTGAATCAAGAAACACAAGGAATCAAGACACACAAGGAATCAAGGCACACACGGAATCAAGAAACACAAGGAATCAAGACACAAACGGATTCAAGACACACACGGAATCAAGAAACACAAGGAATCAAGAAACACAAGGAATCAAGAAACACAAGGAATCAAAACTCAACTCAAGACACATACACGGACAGAGATAAAAAATTTAAACATCTAAGGAATGTGCCGTTTTTTTTTATCAAAAAAACAGTTTTAAATTTGTCAACGTTGAGAACTGCCAGAAGGTCAATCATCGGCTGTCCAGAGAATCTATCGAACCTGATGCTGCTACAGGAGAGGACAATATGTGCCCCTGTAATATGAGCAACCGTTTCGACAGGCTCGAACGCAGGTCTATCCGGATTAAGAATATGTTCTATCCGACTTGGATAGAACATGTTCAAAGTAACATTTCTAACGTGTAAAGAAGAATGACCTTTTTTTTCAACCTATGCGAGACAAATAATTGAATATGCCGCCCCAGCCTTTTTTCCAACAGAGCTGAGAGTTATGAGTTACATAACTACTGGAAAACTACTTGAGCAATTGATTGATGGTTGAGAGGTGGGACCAAAGATCTGAATATCAAACCTAGCAAACACAACTAGGTGAATACAACTAGGTGAGAACAAACTTACAAAAAGCCACAGTTGTAGATGCAAACTCCATTCATAATTTTAAAAGTTGATATGACAGGAAAATAGACCAGGAGTCATTGCTTTAAACAACCGGCGGCTATATTGTCAGCGTTCAAAAACTGATGCTCAGTCCTGCAAGTACAAATAGGTGAGTACACAGAATATGAAACATGTATGTGTTCCTTCTAAACTAACGATCGGGGATTCCTGGATCGAAACCCGGCCAGGCAGGACTGAAATTATTGGTAGCGTTCCTATCACCTAATGCCTCTGTTTCTCCTAGCAGTAAACAGGTATCCAGGAGTTGTGAGCTTCATGTAGGGTTGCATCCTGGTGAGGGTCAGTCAGGGTCAGTTTAGGTGTTCGATCTTGTGAGGTGGGTGTTGGTTAGGTTAGGTTAGGTTAAGTTTGGTTAGGTTAGGTTAGGTTAGGTTAGGTTAAGTTTGGTTAGGTTAGGTTTGGTTAGGTTAGATTAGGTTAGGTTAGGTTAGGTTAAGTTTGGTTAGGTTAGGTAAGTTGGTTAGGTTAGGTTAAGTTTGGTTAGGTTAGTTAGGTTAGGTTTGGTTAGGTTTAGGTTAGGTTAGTTAGGTTAGGTTATGTTAGTTAGGTTAGGTTTGGTAGGTTAGGTTAGGTTACCTTACCTTGAGGTGCTTCCGGGGCTTAGCGTCCCCGCGGCCCGGTCGTCGACCAGGCTTCCTGGTTGCCGGACTGATCAAACCAGGCTGTTGGACGCGGCTGCTCGCACCCTGACGTATGAGTCACAGCCTGGTTGATCAGGTATCCTTTGGAGGTGCTTATCCAGTTCTCTCTTGAACACTGTGAGGGGTCGGCCAGTTATGCCCCTTATGTGTAGTGGAAGCGTGTTGAACAGTCTCGGACCTCTGATGTTAATAGAGTTCTCTCTCAGAGTACCAGTTGCACCTCTGTTTTTCAACGGGGGTATTCTGCACATCCTGCCATGTCTTCTGGTCTCATGTGATGTTATTTATGTGTGCAGGTTTGGGACCAGCCCCTAGGTTAGGTAAGTTTGGTTAGGCTAGGTTAAGTTTGGTTAGGTTAGGTTAAGTTTGGTTAGGTTAGTTAGGTTAGGTTTGGTTAGGTTTAGGTTAGGTTAGTTAGGTTAGGTTAGGTTACCTTTGAAACCTTTTCCAGTTTAGTCTTATGCTTGACTAGATGTGGACTCCATGCTGGAGCTGCATACTTCAGGATTGGTCTGACATATGTGGTATATAATGTTCTCAAAGATTCCTTTCAGTGTGTGTGTATTTTATAAGAAAGTGACACATAACATGTGTGTGAATGAATATGTACACCAATTAATAGTGAATGGGCTGCCATGTGTGAGTATTAATGTATACTATGGGCCACACTCACTGAAATATGTTGTCTGTGTGTGTACATACGTGTAATTGGAGTGACTTATCCACGTGAATTTATCTGTGTGTGTATATATCCAATATGAGTGATCCTTGTCATAATTGTGTCAGTTTCTGCAATTTGACTGTCGAGACTGTATGTATGTTTGTATATATAGATATATGTGTGTGTGTGTATGTGTGTGTGTGTGTGTGTGTGTGTGTGTGTGTGTGTGTGTGTGTGTGTGTACTTACCTAATTGTACTTACCTAATTGGTAAGTACAATTAGGTAAGTACACACACACACACACACACACACACACACACACACACACACACATACACACACACACATATATCTATATATACAAATAGATATACACACACATATATATGTGTGTGTGTGTGTGTGTGTGTGTGTGTGTGTGTGTGTGTGTGTGTGTGTGTGTGTGTGTGTGTGTGTGTGTGTGTGTGTGAGTGTGTGTGTATATGTGTGTGTGCGCGCGCGCGCGCACGAATGTCGCGCTCTGAAATATGTACCTATGATTATTAGAGTATACCATTCGAGAAAAAATGTCTAACTATTTATCGGTCCATTCTCTCTCTGTGCCGGCCTTCCTGCTAAAACTTGTCCACTCATTATGCTGTTGAATATCTATCTCCAATGGTCATTTACCGTTAATTAATATATTATTAAGCAGATAAAGTCCTTTACAAATCTCTTCACCTTTTAAAGCACATATCTTTCTTCTAACATGAATCACAATAACTCATATACTTTCATCAGTTCCAACACTTTTCTTATTCCTTCCTAAACATCTTTCCTTATATAACCTATCTCCACAAATTAATATCTTAATGATTAACTAGCAACTCCATGCCTCTCCCTCAGGTCCCCCCTCTGCTGCTCCCTGGGCCCCCACCCCCCTACCAACACCCTACCCCCCAACGAGGCCCAAATATAACTACCCCTATACCACAATTACCAGAGACCAACCCCCCCCCCTTTCCCCAACCCCCGCCTAACAGAGAAAATGGCCGCCACAACGCTATACTACCCAGCCGAACCGTTCGTTCGCGTATGTACTATTTTATTGTTGAAAAACTAGAATAAAACAAACCGGATTTTCATTCCCTAGTAAACACATATATATATGTATACAAAACGAGGCCTAGATTAGCACATATTAGGTATTGGATTGCTTGTTTACCATTCACAAACTCATTTGGACACACACCACACACCACACTAAATATTAAATAATACATACCTTTAAACACACACACACACACACACACACACACACACACACACACACACACACACACACACACACACACACACACACACACACACACACACACACACACACACACAGACACACACACACACACACACACACACACACACACACACACACACACACGTCAGTTTGCCTAAATTCTCCAATATTCATTCATGAAACTGCCTCACTGGACTGCAACCTCATCGAATAAGCTGTTATGAATTTCTATCTGTCAACACAAACTCACAACTTCACACGTCAATCATTGCAAATGTTGATAAATAGACACTAACTAACCTTACTACGAGATATAAATACAAGTGCAAAATTTGATTCAGAAGGCAACTCCAGCGTGGCCTAGTCGGATAGAACATGTTCTTAATCCGGATAGACCTGCGTTCGAGCCTGTCGGAACGGTTGCAAGTACAGGGCACAGATTTATCTGTGTGTCCCCTCCTGTAGGAGCATCAGTTTCGATAGATTCTCTGGATAGCTGAAGATTGATTGACTGACCCCTTGGAATGTGGGGAAGGGTTGAAATCCGGGGGCCCACGGACGGATACCTGGATCCACTGACCTCGGGCAGGTCTTTCAATTCACCTGGATTTCAGGTGGGGAGAAGGGAGGCAATTTGGGTCGACACAAATAGCTTCCTGGACCCAAAACCCCAAAGACACCCGGACACACAGGACTCAAGACACACGCGGAATCAAGACACACACGGACTCAAGACACACGCAGACTCAAGACACACACGGACTCAAGACACACGCGGACTCATGACACACACGGAATCAAGACACACGCGGACTCAAGACACACGCGGAATCAAGACACACACGGACTCAAGACACACGCGGACTCAAGACACACACGGACTCAAGACACACACGGACTCAAGACACACACGGACTCAAGACACACGCGGACTCAAGACACACACGGAATCAAGACACACACGGAATCAAGACACACATGGACACTGACACGATCCAAGGTGGAGATAAGGGAGGCAATTTGAGGGGACACAAATGGCATCCTGGACTCAATACCCCAGGGATAATGACAGGGACACGGACACGGATACGGACACTCATAGACTCTAACGGACACGGACACACGGAATCAATACACGTACTCAAGACACACACGGACTCAAGACACACACAGAATCAAGACACAAACGGACTCAAGATACACACGGACTCAAGACACACACAGAATCAAGACACACATGGACACTGACACGATCCCAAGGTGGAGATAAGGGAGGCAATTTGAGGGGACACAAATGGCATCCTGGACTCAAAACCCCGGGGACAATGACATAGACATTGACACGGACACTAACTAACCTAACCTAACCTAACCTAAGACTAACCTAAGACTCTGACGGACACGGGAACATACGGAATCAAGACACACGCGGAAAGAAGACACACTCAGGAGACACACACGAAATCAAGACACATAAGGAATCAAGGCACAGACGGAATCAAGACAAACACGGAATCAAGAAACACAAGGAATCAAGAAACACAAGGAATCAGGACCCACACGGAATCAGGACCCACACGGAATCAAGACACACACGGAATCAAGACACACACGGAATCAAGACACACACGGAATCAAGAAAACACACGGAATCAAGACACACAAGGAATCAAGAAACACAAGAAATCAAGGCACACACGGAATCATGAGACACAAGGAATCAAGACACAAACGGAATCAAGACACACACGGAATCAAGAAAACACAAGGAATCAGGGCACACACGGAATCAAGAGACACAAGGAATCAAGACACAAACGGAATCAAGACACACACGGAATCAAGAAACACAAGGAATCAAGGCACAGACGGAATCAAGACACACACGGAATCAAGACACACACGGAATCAAGACACACACGGAATCAAGAAACACACGGAATCAAGACACACTCGGAATCAAGAAACACAAGGAATCAAGGCACAGACGGAATCAAGACACACAGGAATCAAGACACTCACGGAATCAAGAAACACAAGGAATCAAGGCACAGACGGAATCAAGACACACACGGAATCAAGAAACACAAGGAATCAAGAAACACAAGGAATCAGGACACACACGGAATCAAGACACACACGGAATCAAGACACACACGGAATCAAGACACACACGGAATCAAGAAACACACGGAATCAAGACACACACGGAATCAAGAAACACAAGGAATCAAGGCACACACGGAATCAAGAAACACAAGGAATCAAGACACAAACGGAATCAAGACACACACGGAATCAAGAAACACAAGGAATCAAGGCACAGACGGAATCAAGACACACACGGAATCAAGACACAAACGGAACCAAGACACATTCGGAATCAAGAAACACAAGGAATCAAGGCACAGACGGAATCAAGACACACAAGGAATCAAGACACACACGGAATCAAGAAACACAAGGAATCAAGGCACAGACGGAATCAAGACACACACGGAATCAAGAAACACAAGGAATCAAGACACAAACGGAATCAAGACACACACGGAATCAAGAAACACAAGGAATCAAGACACAAACGGAATCAAGACACACACGGAATCAAGAAACACAAGGAATCAAGACACACACGGAATCAAGAAACACAAGGAACCAAGGCACAGACGGAATCAAGACACACACGGAATCAAGACACACACGGAATCAAGACACACACGGAATCAAGAAACACAAGGAATCAAGACCACACACGGAATCAAGAAACACAAGGAATCAAGGCACAGACGGAATCAAGACACAACGGAATCAAGACACACACTGAATCAAGAAACACAAGGAATCAAGACACACAAGGAATCAAGGCACACACGGAATCAAGAAAACACAAGGAATCAAGACACAAACGGATTCAAGACACACACGGAATCAAGAAACACAAGGAATCAAGAAACACAAGGAATCAAGAAACACAAGGAATCAAAACTCAACTCAAGACACATACACGGACAGAGATAAAAAATTTAAAACATCTAAGGAATGTGCCGTTTTTTTTTTATCAAAAAAACAGTTTTAAATTTGTCAACGTGAGAACTGCCAGAAGGTCAATCATCGGCTGTCCAGAGAATCTATCGAACCTGATGCTGCTACAGGAGAGGACAATATGTGCCCTGTAATATGAGCAACCGTTTCGACAGGCTCGAACGCAGGTCTATCCGGATTAAGAATATGTTCTATCCGACTTGGATAGAACATGTTCAAAGTAACATTTCTAACGTGTAAAGAAGAATGAACCTTTTTTTCAACCTATGCGAGACAAATAATTGAATATGCCGCCCCAGCCTTTTTTCCAACAGAGCTGAGAGTTATGAGTTACATAACTACTGGAAAACTACTTGAGCAATTGATTGATGGTTGAGAGGTGGGACCAAAGATCTGAATATCAAACCTAGCAACACAACTAGGTGAATACAACTAGGTGAGAACAAACTTACAAAAAGCCACAGTTGTAGATGCAAACTCCATTCATAATTTTAAAAGTTGATATGACAGGAAAATAGACCAGGAGTCATTGCTTTAAACAACCGGCGGCTATATTGTCAGCGTTCAAAAAACTGATGCTCAGTCCTGCAAGTACCAAATAGGTGAGTACACAGAAATATGAAACATGTATGTGTTCCTTCTAAACTAACGATCGGGATTCCTGGATCGAAACCCGGCCAGGCAGGACTGAAATTATTGGTAGCGTTTCCTATCACCTAATGCCTCTGTTCTCCTAGCAGTAAACAGGTATCCAGGAGTTGTGAGCTTCATGTAGGGTTGCATCCTGGTGAGGGTCAGTCAGGGTCAGTTTAGGTGTTCGATCTTGTGAGGTGGGTGTTGGTTAGGTTAGGTTAGGTTAAGTTTGGTTAGGTAGGTTAGGTTAGGTTAGGTTAAGTTTGGTTAGGTTAGGTTTGGTTTAGGTTAGATTAGGTTAGGTTAGGTTAGGTTAAGTTTGGTTAGGTTAGGTTAAGTTTGGTTAGGTTAGGTTAAGTTTGGTTAGGTTAGTTAGGTTAGGTTTGGTTAGGTTTAGGTTAGGTTAGTTAGGTTAGGTTATGTTAGTTAGGTTAGGTTTGGTTAGGTTAGGTTAGGTTACCTTACCTTGAGGTGCTTCCGGGGCTTAGCGTCCCCGCGGCCCGGTCGTCGACCAGGCTTCCTGGTTGCCGGACTGATCAACCAGGCTGTTGGACGCGGCTGCTCGCACCCTGACGTATGAGTCACAGCCTGGTTGATCAGGTATCCTTTGGAGGTGCTTATCCAGTTCTCTCTTGAACACTGTGAGGGGTCGGCCAGTTATGCCCCTTATGTGTAGTGGAAGCGTGTTGAACAGTCTCGGACCTCTGATGTTAATAGAGTTCTCTCTCAGAGTACCAGTTGCACCTCTGTTTTTCAACGGGGGTATTCTGCACATCCTGCCATGTCTTCTGGTCTCATGTGATGTTATTTATGTGTTGCAGGTTTTGGACCAGCCCCTAGGTTAGGTTAAGTTTGGTAGGCTAGGTTAAGTTTGGTTAGGTTAGGTTAAGTTGGTTAGGTTAGTTAGGTTATGGTTTGGTTAGGTTTAGGTTAGGTTAGTTAGGTTAGGTTAGGTTACCTTTGAACCTTTTCCAGTTTAGTCTTATGCTTGACTAGATGTGGACTCCATGCTGGAGCTGCATACTTCAGGATTGGTCTGACATATGTGGTATATAATGTTCTCAAAGATTCCTTTCAGTGTGTGTGTATTTTATAAGAAAGTGACACATAAACATGTGTGTGAATGAATATGTACACCAATTAATAGTGAATGGGCTGCCATGTGTGAGTATTAATGTATACTATGGGCCACACTCACTGAAATATGTTGTCTGTGTGTGTACATACGTGTAATTGGAGTGACTTATCCACGTGAATTTATCTGTGTGTATATATCCAATATGAGTGATCCTTGTCATAATTGTGTCAGTTTCTGCAATTTGACTGTCGAGACTGTATGTATGTTTGTATATATAGATATATGTGTGTGTGTGTATGTGTGTGTGTGGTGTGTGTGTGTGTGTGTGTGTGTGTGTGTGTGTGTGTGTACTTACCTAATTGTACTTACCTAATTGGTAAGTACAATTAGGTAAGTACACACACACACACACACACACACACACACACACACACACACACATACACACACACACATATATCTATATATACAAATAGATATACACACACATATATATGTGTGTGTGTGTGTGTGTGTGTGTGTGTGTGTGTGTGTGTGTGTGTGTGTGTGTGTGTGTGTGTGTGTGTGTGTGTGTGTGAGTGTGTGTGTATATGTGTGTGTGCGCGCGCGCGCGCACGAATGTCGCGCTCTGAAATATGTACCTATGATTATTAGAGTATACCATTCGAGAAAAAATGTCTAACTATTTATCGGTCCATTCTCTCTCTGTGCCGGCCTTCCTGCTAAAACTTGTCCACTCATTATGCTGTTGAATATCTATCTCCAATGGTCATTTACCGTTAATTAATATATTATTAAGCAGATAAAGTCCTTTGACAAATCTCTTCACCTTTTAAAGCACATATCTTTCTTCCTAACATGAATCACAATAACTCATATACTTTCATCAGTTCCAAACACTTTTCTTATTCCTTCCTAAACATCTTTCCTTATATAACCTATCTCCACAAATTAAATATCTTAATGATTAACTAGCAACTCCATGCCTCTCCCTCAGGTCCCCCCTCTGCTGCTCCCTGGGCCCCCACCCCCCTACCAACACCCTACCCCCCAACCGAGGCCCAAATATAACTACCCCTATACCACAATTACCAGAGACCAACCCCCCCCCTTTCCCCAACCCCCGCCTAACAGAGAAAATGGCCGCCACAACGCTATACTTACCCAGCCGAACCGTTCGTTCGCGTATGTACTATTTATTGTTGAAAAAACTTAGAATAAAACAAACCGGATTTTCATTCCCTAGTAAACACATATATATATGTATACAAAACGAGGCCTAGATTAGCACATATTAGGTATTGGATTGCTTGTTTACCATTCACAAACTCATTTGGACACACACACACACCACACTAAATATTAAATAATACATACCTTTAAACACACACACACACACACACACACACACACACACACACACACACACACACACCACACACACACACACACACACCACACACACACACACACACACACACACACACACAGACACACACACACACACACACACACACACACACACACACACACACACACGTCAGTTTGCCTAAATTCTCCAATATTCATTCATGAAACTGCCTCACTGGACTGCAACCTCATCGAATAAGCTGTTATGAATTTCTATCTGTCAACACAAACTCACAACTTCACACGTCAATCATTGCAAATGTTGATAAATAGACACTAACTAACCTTACTACGAGATATAAATACAAGTGCAAAATTTGATTCAGAAGGCAACTCCAGCGTGGCCTAGTCGGATAGAACATGTTCTTAATCCGGATAGACCTGCGTTCGAGCCTGTCGGAACGGTTGCAAGTACAGGGCACAGATTTATCTGTGTGTCCCCTCCTGTAGGAGCATCAGTTTCGATAGATTCTCTGGATAGCTGAAGATTGATTGACTGACCCCTTGGAATGTGGGGAAGGGTTGAAATCCGGGGGCCCACGGACGGATACCTGGATCCACTGACCCTCGGGCAGGTCTTTCAATTCACCTGGATTTCAGGTGGGGAGAAGGGAGGCAATTTGGGTCGACACAAATAGCTTCCTGGACCCAAAACCCCAAAGACACCCGGACACACAGGACTCAAGACACACGCGGAATCAAGACACACACGGACTCAAGACACACGCAGACTCAAGACACACACGGACTCAAGACACACGCGGACTCATGACACACACGGAATCAAGACACACGCGGACTCAAGGACACACGCGGAATCAAGACACACACGGACTCAAGACACACGCGGACTCAAGACACACACGGACTCAAGACACACACGGACTCAAGACACACACGGACTCAAGACACACGCGGACTCAAGACACACACGGAATCAAGACACACACGGAATCAAGACACACATGGACACTGACACGATCCAAGGTGGAGATAAGGGAGGCAATTTGAGGGGACACAAATGGCATCCTGGACTCAATACCCCAGGGATAATGACAGGGACACGGACACGGATACGGACACTCATAGACTCTAACGGACACGGACACACGGAATCAATACACGTACTCAAGACACACACGGACTCAAGACACACACAGAATCAAGACACAAACGGACTCAAGATACACACGGACTCAAGACACACACAGAATCAAGACACACATGGACACTGACACGATCCAAGGTGGAGATAAGGGAGGCAATTTGAGGGGACACAAATGGCATCCTGGACTCAAAACCCCGGGGACAATGACATAGACATGACACGGACACTAACTAACCTAACCTAACCTAACCTAAGACTAACCTAAGACTCTGACGGACACGGGAACATACGGAATCAAGACACACGCGGAAAGAAGACACACTCAGGAGACACACACGAAATCAAGACACATAAGGAATCAAGGCACAGACGGAATCAAGACAAACACGGAATCAAGAAACACAAGGAATCAAGAAACACAAGGAATCAGGACCCACACGGAATCAGGACCCACACGGAATCAAGACACACACGGAATCAAGACACACACGGAATCAAGACACACACGGAATCAAGAAACACACGGAATCAAGACACACAAGGAATCAAGAAACACAAGAAATCAAGGCACACACGGAATCATGAGACACAAGGAATCAAGACACAAACGGAATCAAGACACACACGGAATCAAGAAACACAAGGAATCAGGGCACACACGGAATCAAGAGACACAAGGAATCAAGACACAAACGGAATCAAGACACACACGGAATCAAGAAACACAAGGAATCAAGGCACAGACGGAATCAAGACACACACGGAATCAAGACACACACGGAATCAAGACACACACGGGAATCAAGAAACACACGGAATCAAGACACACTCGGAATCAAGAAACACAAGGAATCAAGGCACAGACGGAATCAAGGACACACAAGGAATCAAGGACACTCACGGAATCAAGAAACACCAAGGAATCAAGGCACAGACGGAATCAAGACACACACGGAATCAAGAAACACAAGGAATCAAGAAACACAAGGAATCAGGACACACACGGAATCAAGACACACACGGAATCAAGGACACACACGGAATCAAGACCACACACGGAATCAAGAAACACACGGAATCAAGACACACACGGAATCAAGAAACACTAAGGAATCAAGCACACACGGAATCAAGAAACACAAGGAATCAAGACACAACGGAATCAAGACACACACGGAATCAAGAAACACAAGGAATCAAGGCACAGACGGAATCAAGGACACACACGGAATCAAGACACAAACGGAACCAAGACACATTCGGAATCAAGAAACACAAGGAATCAAGGCACAGACGGAATCAAGACACACAAGGAATCAAGACACACACGGAATCAAGAAACACAAGGAATCAAGGCACAGACGGAATCAAGACACACACGGAATCAAGAAACACAAGGAATCAAGACACAAACGGAATCAAGACACACACGGAATCAAGAAACACAAGGAATCAAGACACAAACGGAATCAAGACACACACGGAATCAAGAAACACAAGGAATCAAGACACACACGGAATCAAGAAACACAAGGAACCAAGGCACAGACGGAATCAAGACACACACGGAATCAAGACACACACGGAATCAAGACACACACGGAATCAAGAAACACAAGGAATCAAGACACACACGGAATCAAGAAACACAAGGAATCAAGGCACAGACGGAATCAAGACACAACGGAATCAAGACACACACTGAATCAAGAAACACAAGGAATCAAGACACACAAGGAATCAAGGCACACACGGAATCAAGAAACACAAGGAATCAAGACACAAACGGATTCAAGACACACACGGAATCAAGAAACACAAGGAATCAAGAACACAAGGAATCAAGAAACACAAGGAATCAAAACTCAACTCAAGACACATACACGGACAGAGATAAAAAATTTAAACATCTAAGGAATGTGCCGTTTTTTTTTTATCAAAAAAAACAGTTTTAAATTTGTCAACGTGAGAACTGCCAGAAGGTCAATCATCGGCTGTCCAGAGAATCTATCGAACCTGATGCTGCTACAGGAGAGGACAATATGTGCCCTGTAATATGAGCAACCGTTTCGACAGGCTCGAACGCAGGTCTATCCGGATTAAGAATATGTTCTATCCGACTTGGATAGAACATGTTCAAAGTAACATTTCTAACGTGTAAAGAAGAATGAACCTTTTTTTCAACCTATGCGAGACAAATAATTGAATATGCCGCCCCAGCCTTTTTTCCAACAGAGCTGAGAGTTATGAGTTACATAACTACTGGAAAACTACTTGAGCAATTGATTGATGGTTGAGAGGTGGGACCAAAGATCTGAATATCAAACCTAGCAAACACAACTAGGTGAATACAACTAGGTGAGAACAAACTTACAAAAAGCCACAGTTGTAGATGCAAACTCCATTCATAATTTTAAAAGTTGATATGACAGGAAAATAGACCAGGAGTCATTGCTTTAAACAACCGGCGGCTATATTGTCAGCGTTCAAAAACTGATGCTCAGTCCTGCAAGTACAAATAGGTGAGTACACAGAAATATGAAACATGTATGTGTTCCTTCTAAACTAACGATCGGGGATTCCTGGATCGAAACCCGGCCAGGCAGGACTGAAATTTATTGGTAGCGTTTCCTATCACCTAATGCCTCTGTTCTCCTAGCAGTAAACAGGTATCCAGGAGTTGTGAGCTTCATGTAGGGTTGCATCCTGGTGAGGGTCAGTCAGGGTCAGTTTAGGTGTTCGATCTTGTGAGGTGGGTGTTGGTTAGGTTAGGTTAGGTTAAGTTTGGTTAGGTTAGGTTAGGTTAGGTTAGGTTAAGTTTGGTTAGGTTAGGTTTGGTTAGGTTAGATTAGGTTAGGTTAGGTTAGGTTAAGTTTGGTTAGGTTAGGTTAAGTTTGGTTAGGTTAGGTTAAGTTTGGTTAGGTTAGTAGGTTAGGTTTGGTTAGGTTTAGGTTAGGTTAGTTAGGTTAGGTTATGTTAGTTAGGTTAGGTTTGGTTAGGTTAGGTTAGGTTACCTTACCTTGAGGTGCTTCCGGGGCTTAGCGTCCCCGCGGCCCGGTCGTCGACCAGGCTTCCTGGTTGCCGGACTGATCAACCAGGCTGTTGGACGCGGCTGCTCGCACCCTGACGTATGAGTCACAGCCTGGTTGATCAGGTATCCTTTGGAGGTGCTTATCCAGTTCTCTCTTGAACACTGTGAGGGGTCGGCCAGTTATGCCCCTTATGTGTAGTGGAAGCGTGTTGAACAGTCTCGGACCTCTGATGTTAATAGAGTTCTCTCTCAGAGTACCAGTTGCACCTCTGTTTTTCAACGGGGGTATTCTGCACATCCTGCCATGTCTTCTGGTCTCATGTGATGTTATTTATGTGTGCAGGTTTGGGACCAGCCCCTAGGTTAGGTTAAGTTTGGTTAGGCTAGGTTAAGTTTGGTTAGGTTAGGTTAAGTTTGGTTAGGTTAGTTAGGTTAGGTTTGGTTAGGTTTAGGTTAGGTTAGTTAGGTTAGGTTAGGTTACCTTTGAACCTTTTCCAGTTTAGTCTTATGCTTGACTAGATGTGGACTCCATGCTGGAGCTGCATACTTCAGGATTGGTCTGACATATGTGGTATATAATGTTCTCAAAGATTCCTTTCAGTGTGTGTGTATTTTATAAGAAAGTGACACATAAACATGTGTGTGAATGAATATGTACACCAATTAATAGTGAATGGGCTGCCATGTGTGAGTATTAATGTATACTATGGGCCACACTCACTGAAATATGTTGTCTGTGTGTGTACATACGTGTAATTGGAGTGACTTATCCACGTGAATTTATCTGTGTGTGTATATATCCAATATGAGTGATCCTTGTCATAATTGTGTCAGTTTCTGCAATTTGACTGTCGAGACTGTATGTATGTTTGTATATATAGATATATGTGTGTGTGTGTATGTGTGTGTGTGTGTGTGTGGTGTGTGTGTGTGTGTGTGTGTGTGTGTGTGTACTTACCTAATTGTACTTACCTAATTGGTAAGTACAATTAGGTAAGTACACACACACACACACACACACACACACACACACATACACACACACACATATATCTATATATACAAATAGATATACACACACATATATATGTGTGTGTGTGTGTGTGTGTGTGTGTGTGTGTGTGTGTGTGTGTGTGTGTGTGTGTGTGTGTGTGTGTGTGTGTGTGTGTGAGTGTGTGTGTATATGTGTGTGTGCGCGCGCGCGCGCACGAATGTCGCGCTCTGAAATATGTACCTATGATTATTAGAGTATACCATTCGAGAAAAATGTCTAACTATTTATCGGTCCATTCTCTCTCTGTGCCGGCCTTCCTGCTAAAACTTGTCCACTCATTATGCTGTTGAATATCTATCTCCAATGGTCTATTTACCGTTAATTAATATATTATTAAGCAGATAAAGTCCTTTACAAATCTCTTCACCTTTTAAAGCACATATCTTTCTTCTAACATGAATCACAATAACTCATATACTTCATCAGTTCCAAACACTTTTCTTATTCCTTCCTAAACATCTTTCCTTATATAACCTATCTCCACAAATTAATATCTTAATGATTAACTAGCAACTCCATGCCTCTCCCTCAGGTCCCCCCTCTGCTGCTCCCTGGGCCCCCACCCCCCTACCAACACCCTACCCCCCAACCGAGGCCCAAATATAACTACCCCTATACCACAATTACCAGAGACCAACCCCCCCCCTTTCCCCAACCCCCGCCTAACAGAGAAAATGGCCGCCACAACGCTATACTTACCCAGCCGAACCGTTCGTTCGCGTATGTACTATTTATTGTTGAAAAAACTTAGAATAAAACAAACCGGATTTTCATTCCCTAGTAAACACATATATATATGTATACAAAACGAGGCCTAGATTAGCACATATTAGGTATTGGATTGCTTGTTTACCATTCACAAACTCATTTGGACACACACACACACCACACTAAATATTAAATAATACATACCTTTAAACACACACACACACACACACACACACACACACACACACACACACACACACACACACACACACACACACACACACACACACACACACACACACACACACACACACACACAGACACACACACACACACACACACACACACACACACACACACACACACACACGTCAGTTTGCCTAAATTCTCCAATATTCATTCATGAAACTGCCTCACTGGACTGCAACCTCATCGAATAAGCTGTTATGAATTTCTATCTGTCAACACAAACTCACAACTTCACACGTCAATCATTGCAAATGTTGATAAATAGACACTAACTAACCTTACTACGAGATATAAATACAAGTGCAAATTTGATTCAGAAGGCAACTCCAGCGTGGCCTAGTCGGATAGAACATGTTCTTAATCCGGATAGACCTGCGTTCGAGCCTGTCGGAACGGTTGCAAGTACAGGGCACAGATTTATCTGTGTGTCCCCTCCTGTAGGAGCATCAGTTTCGATAGATTCTCTGGATAGCTGAAGATTGATTGACTGACCCCTTGGAATGTGGGGAAGGGTTGAAATCCGGGGGCCCACGGACGGATACCTGGATTCCACTGACCTCGGGCAGGTCTTTCAATTCACCTGGATTTCAGGTGGGGAGAAGGGAGCAATTTGGGTCGACACAAATAGCTTCCTGGACCCAAAACCCCAAAGACACCCGGACACACAGGACTCAAGACACACGCGGAATCAAGACACACACGGACTCAAGACACACGCAGACTCAAGACACACACGGACTCAAGACACCACGCGGACTCATGACACACACGGAATCAAGACACACGCGGACTCAAGACACACGCGGAATCAAGACACACACGGACTCAAGACACACGCGGACTCAAGACACACACGGACTCAAGACACACACGGACTCAAGACACACACGGACTCAAGACACACGCGGACTCAAGACACACACGGAATCAAGACACACACGGAATCAAGACACACATGGACACTGACACGATCCCAAGGTGGAGATAAGGGAGGCAATTTGAGGGGACACAAATGGCATCCTGGACTCAATACCCAGGGATAATGACAGGGACACGGACACGGATACGGACACTCATAGACTCTAACGGACACGGACACACGGAATCAATACACGTACTCAAGACACACACGGACTCAAGACACACACAGAATCAAGACACAAACGGACTCAAGATACACACGGACTCAAGACACACACAGAATCAAGACACACATGGACACTGACACGATCCCAAGGTGGAGATAAGGGAGGCAATTTGAGGGACACAAATGGCATCCTGGACTCAAAACCCCGGGGACAATGACATAGACATTGACACGGACACTAACTAACCTAACCTAACCTAACCTAAGACTAACCTAAGACTCTGACGGACACGGGAACATACGGAATCAAGACACACGCGGAAAGAAGACACACTCAGGAGACACACACGAAATCAAGACACATAAGGAATCAAGGCACAGACGGAATCAAGACAAACACGGAATCAAGAAACACAAGGAATCAAGAAACACAAGGAATCAGGACCCACACGGAATCAGGACCCACACGGAATCAAGACACACACGGAATCAAGACACACACGGAATCAAGACACACACGGAATCAAGAAACACACGGAATCAAGACACACAAGGAATCAAGAAACACAAGAAATCAAGGCACACACGGAATCATGAGACACAAGGAATCAAGACACAAACGGAATCAAGACACACACGGAATCAAGAAACACAAGGAATCAGGGCACACACGGAATCAAGAGACACAAGGAATCAAGACACAAACGGAATCAAGGACACACACGGAATCAAGAAACACAAGGAATCAAGGCACAGACGGAATCAAGACACACACGGAATCAAGGACACACACGGAATCAAGACACACACGGAATCAAGAAACACACGGAATCAAGACACACTCGGAATCAAGAAAACACAAGGAATCAAGGCACAGACGGAATCAAGACACACAAGGAATCAAGACACTCACGGAATCAAGAAACACAAGGAATCAAGGCACAGACGGAATCAAGACACACACGGAATCAAGAAACACAAGGAATCAAGAAACACAAGGAATCAGGACACACACGGAATCAAGACACACACGGAATCAAGTACACACACGGAATCAAGACCACACACGGAATCAAGAAACACACGGAATCAAGACACACACGGAATCAAGAAACACAAGGAATCAAGGCACACCACGGAATCAAGAAACACAAGGAATCAAGACACAAACGGAATCAAGACACACACGGAATCAAGAAACACAAGGAATCAAGGCACAGACGGAATCCAGACACACACGGAATCAAGACACAAACGGAACCAAGACACATTCGGAATCAAGAAACACAAGGAATCAAGGCACAGACGGAATCAAGACACACAAGGAATCAAGACACACACGGAATCAAGAAACACAAGGAATCAAGGCACAGACGGAATCAAGACACACACGGAATCAAGAAACACAAGGAATCAAGACACAAACGGAATCAAGACACACACGGAATCAAGAAACACAAGGAATCAAGACACAAACGGAATCAAGACACACACGGAATCAAGAAACACAAGGAATCAAGACACACACGGAATCAAGAAACACAAGGAACCAAGGCACAGACGGAATCAAGACACACACGGAATCAAGACACACACGGAATCAAGACACACACGGAATCAAGAAACACAAGGAATCAAGACACACACGGAATCAAGAAACACAAGGAATCAAGGCACAGACGAATCAAGACACAACGGAATCAAGACACACACTGAATCAAGAAACACAAGGAATCAAGACACACAAGGAATCAAGGCACACACGGAATCAAGAAACACAAGGAATCAAGACACAAACGGATTCAAGACACACACGGAATCAAGAAACACAAGGAATCAAGAAACACAAGGAATCAAGAAACACAAGGAATCAAAACTCAACTAAGGACACATACACGGACAGAGATAAAAAATTTAAACATCTAAGGAATGTGCCGTTTTTTTTTATCAAAAAACAGTTTTTAAATTTGTCAACGTGAGAACTGCCAGAAGGTCAATCATCGGCTGTCCAGAGATCTATCGAACCTGATGCTGCTACAGGAATGAGGACAATATGTGCCCTGTAATATGAGCAACCGTTTCGACAGGCTCGAACGCAGGTCTATCCGGATTAAGAATATGTTCTATCCGACTTGGATAGAACATGTTCAAAGTAACATTTCTAACGTGTAAAGAAGAATGAACCTTTTTTTCAACCTATGCGAGACAAATAATTGAATATGCCGCCCCAGCCTTTTTTCCAACAGAGCTGAGAGTTATGAGTTACATAAACTACTGGAAAACCTACTTGAGCAATTGATTGATGGTTGAGAGGTGGGACCAAAGATCTGAATATCAAACCTAGCAAACACAACTAGGTGAATACAACTAGGTGAGAACAAACTTACAAAAAGCCACAGTTGTAGATGCAAACTCCATTCATAATTTTAAAAGTTGATATGACAGGAAAATAGACCAGGAGTCATTGCTTTAAACAACCGGCGGCTATATTGTCAGCGTTCAAAAACTGATGCTCAGTCCTGCAAGTACAAATAGGTGAGTACACAGAAATATGAAACATGTATGTGTTCCTTCTAAACTAACGATCGGGGATTCCTGGATCGAAACCCGGCCAGGCAGGACTGAAATTATTGGTAGCGTTTCCTATCACCTAATGCCTCTGTTCTCCTAGCAGTAAACAGGTATCCAGGAGTTGTGAGCTTCATGTAGGGTTGCATCCTGGTGAGGGTCAGTCAGGGTCAGTTTAGGTGTTCGATCTTGTGAGGTGGGTGTGGTTAGGTTAGGTTAGGTTAAGTTTGGTTAGGTTAGGTTAGGTTAGGTTAGGTTAAGTTTGGTTAGGTTAGGTTTGGTTAGGTTAGATTAGGTTAGGTTAGGTTAGGTTAAGTTTGGTTAGGATAGGTTAAGTTTGGTTAGGTTAGGTTAAGTTTGGTTAGGTTAGTTAGGTTAGGTTTGGTTAGGTTTAGGTTAGGTTAGTTAGGTTAGGTTATGTTAGTTAGGTTAGGTTTGGTTAGGTTAGGTTAGGTTACCTTACCTTGAGGTGCTTCCGGGGCTTAGCGTCCCCGCGGCCCGGTCGTCGACCAGGCTTCCTGGTTGCCGGACTGATCAACCAGGCTGTTGGACGCGGCTGCTCGCACCCTGACGTATGAGTCACAGCCTGGTTGATCAGGTATCCTTTGGAGGTGCTTATCCAGTTCTCTCTTGAACACTGTGAGGGGTCGGCCAGTTATGCCCCTTATGTGTAGTGGAAGCGTGTTGAACAGTCTCGGACCTCTGATGTTAATAGAGTTCTCTCTCAGAGTACCAGTTGCACCTCTGTTTTTCAACGGGGGTATTCTGCACATCCTGCCATGTCTTCTGGTCTCATGTGATGTTATTTATGTGTGCAGGTTGGGACCAGCCCCTAGGTTAGGTTAAGTTTGGTTAGGCTAGGTTAAGTTTGGTTAGGTTAGGTTAAGTTTGGTTAGGTTAGTTAGGTTAGGTTTGGTTAGGTTTAGGTTAGGTTAGTTAGGTTAGGTTAGGTTACCTTTGAACCTTTTCCAGTTTAGTCTTATGCTTGACTAGATGTGGACTCCATGCTGGAGCTGCATACTTCAGGATTGGTCTGACATATGTGGTATATAATGTTCTCAAAGATTCCTTTCAGTGTGTGTGTATTTTATAAGAAAGTGACACATAAACATGTGTGTGAATGAATATGTACACCAATTAATAGTGAATGGGCTGCCATGTGTGAGTATTAATGTATACTATGGGCCACACTCACTGAAATATGTTGTCTGTGTGTGTACATACGTGTAATTGGAGTGACTTATCCACGTGAATTTATCTGTGTGTGTATATATCCAATATGAGTGATCCTTGTCATAATTGTGTCAGTTTCTGCAATTTGACTGTCGAGACTGTATGTATGTTTGTATATATAGATATATGTGTGTGTGTATGTGTGTGTGTGGTGTGTGTGTGTGTGTGTGTGTGTGTGTGTGTGTGTGTACTTACCTAATTGTACTTACCTAATTGGTAAGTACAATTAGGTAAGTACACACACACACACACACACACCACACACACACACACACATACACACACACATATATCTATATATACAAATAGATATACACACACATATATATGTGTGTGTGTGTGTGTGTGTGTGTGTGGTTGTGTGTGTGGTGTGTGTGTGTGTGTGTGTGTGTGTGTGTGTGTGTGTGAGTGTGTGTGTATATGTGTGTGTGCGCGCGCGCGCGCACGAATGTCGCGCTCTGAAATATGTACCTATGATTATTAGAGTATACCATTCGAGAAAAAATGTCTAACTATTTATCGGTCCATTCTCTCTCTGTGCCGGCCTTCCTGCTAAAACTTGTCCACTCATTATGCTGTTGAATATCTATCTCCAATGGTCATTTACCGTTAATTAATATATTATTAAGCAGATAAAGTCCTTTACAAATCTCTTCACCTTTTAAAGCACATATCTTTCTTCTAACATGAATCACAATAACTCATATACTTTCATCAGTTCCAAACACTTTTCTTATTCCTTCCTAAACATCTTTCCTTATATAACCTATCTCCACAAATTAATATCTTAATGATTAACTAGCAACTCCATGCCTCTCCCTCAGGTCCCCCTCTGCTGCTCCCTGGGCCCCCACCCCCCTACCAACACCCTACCCCCAACCGAGGCCCAAATATAACTACCCCTATACCACAATTACCAGAGACCAACCCCCCTTTCCCCAACCCCCGCCTAACAGAGAAAATGGCCGCCACAACGCTATACTTACCCAGCCGAACCGTTCGTTCGCGTATGTACTATTTATTGTTGAAAAAACTTAGAATAAAGCAAACCGGATTTTCATTCCCTAGTAAACACATATATATATATGTATACAAAACGAGGCCTAGATTAGCACATATTAGGTATTGGATTGCTTGTTTACCATTCACAAACTCATTTGGACACACACACACACCACACTAAATATTAAATAATACCCTTTAAACACACACACACACACACACACACACACACACACACACACACACACACACACACACACACACACACACACACACACACCACACACACACACACACACAGACACACACACACACACACACACACACACACACACACACGTCAGTTTGCCTAAATTCTCCAATATTCATTCATGAAACTGCCTCACTGGACTGCAACCTCATCGAATAAGCTGTTATGAATTTCTATCTGTCAACACAAACTCACAACTTCACACGTCAATCATTGCAAATGTTGATAAATAGACACTAACTAACCTTACTACGAGATATAAATACAAGTGCAAAATTTGATTCAGAAGGCAACTCCAGCGTGGCCTAGTCGGATAGAACATGTTCTTAATCCGGATAGACCTGCGTTCGAGCCTGTCGGAACGGTTGCAAGTACAGGGCACAGATTTATCTGTGTGTCCCCTCCTGTAGGAGCATCAGTTTCGATAGATTCTCTGGATAGCTGAAGATTGATTGACTGACCCCTTAGAATGTGGGGAAGGGTTGAAATCCGGGGGCCCACGGACGGATACCTGGATCCACTGACCTCGGGCAGGTCTTTCAATTCACCTGGATTTCAGGTGGGGAGAAGGGAGGCAATTTGGGTCGACACAAATAGCTTCCTGGACCCAAAACCCCAAAGACACCCGGACACACACAGGACTCAAGACACACGCGGAATCAAGACACACACGGACTCAAGACACACGCAGACTCAAGACACACACGGACTCAAGACACACGCGGACTCATGACACACACGGAATCAAGACACACGCGGACTCAAGACACACGCGGAATCAAGACACACACGGACTCAAGACACACGCGGACTCAAGACACACACGGACTCAAGACACACACGGACTCAAGACACACACGGATTCAAGACACACGCGGACTCAAGACACACACGGAATCAAGACACACACGGAATCAAGACACACATGGACACTGACACGATCCCAAGGTGGAGATAAGGGAGGCAATTTGAGGGGACACAAATGGCATCCTGGACTCAATACCCCAGGGATAATGACAGGGACACGGACACGGATACGGACACTCATAGACTCTAACGGACACGGACACACGGAATCAATACACGTACTCAAGACACACACGGACTCAAGACACACACAGAATCAAGACACAAACGGACTCAAGATACACACGGACTCAAGACACACACAGAATCAAGACACACATGGACACTGACACGATCCCAAGGTGGAGATAAGGGAGGCAATTTGAGGGGACACAAATGGCATCCTGGACTCAAAACCCCGGGGACAATGACATAGACATTGACACGGACACTAACTAACCTAACCTAACCTAACCTAAGACTAACCTAAGACTCTGACGGACACGGGAACATACGGAATCAAGACACACGCGGAAAGAAGACACACTCAGGAGACACACACGAAATCAAGACACATAAGGAATCAAGGCACAGACGGAATCAAGACAAACACGGAATCAAGAAACACAAGGAATCAAGAAACACAAGGAATCAGGACCCACACGGAATCAAGACACACACGGAATCAAGACACACACGGAATCAAGACACACACGGAATCAAGAAACACACGGAATCAAGACACACAAGGAATCAAGAAACACAAGAAATCAAGGCACACACGGAATCATGAGACACAAGGAATCAAGACACAAACGGAATCAAGACACACACGGAATCAAGAAACACAAGGAATCAGGGCACAGACGGAATCAAGACACACACGGAATCAAGACACACACGGAATCAAGACACACACGGAATCAAGAAACACACGGAATCAAGACACACTCGGAATCAAGAAACACAAGGAATCAAGGCACAGACGGAATCAAGACACACAAGGAATCAAGACACTCACGGAATCAAGAAACACAAGGAATCAAGGCACAGACGGAATCAAGACACACACGGAATCAAGAAACACAAGGAATCAAGAAACACAAGGAATCAGGACACACACGGAATCAAGACACACACGGAATCAAGACACACACGGAATCAAGACACACACGGAATCAAGAAACACACGGAATCAAGACACACACGGAATCAAGAAACACAAGGAATCAAGGCACACACGGAATCAAGAAACACAAGGAATCAAGACACAAACGGAATCAAGACACACACGGAATCAAGAAACACAAGGAATCAAGGCACAGACGGAATCAAGACACACACGGAATCAAGACACAAACGGAACCAAGACACATTCGGAATCAAGAAACACAAGGAATCAAGGCACAGACGGAATCAAGACACACAAGGAATCAAGACACACACGGAATCAAGAAACACAAGGAATCAAGGCACAGACGGAATCAAGACACACACGGAATCAAGAAACACAAGGAATCAAGACACAAACGGAATCAAGACACACACGGAATCAAGAAACACAAGGAATCAAGACACAAACGGAATCAAGACACACACGGAATCAAGAAACACAAGGAATCAAGACACACACGGAATCAAGAAACACAAGGAACCAAGGCACAGACGGAATCAAGACACACACGGAATCAAGACACACACGGAATCAAGACACACACGGAATCAAGAAACACAAGGAATCAAGACACACACGGAATCAAGAAACACAAGGAATCAAGGCACAGACGGAATCAAGACACAACGGAATCAAGACACACACTGAATCAAGAAACACAAGGAATCAAGACACACACTGAATCAAGAAACACAAGGAATCAAGACACACAAGGAATCAAGGCACACACGGAATCAAGAAACACAAGGAATCAAGACACAAACGGATTCAAGACACACACGGAATCAAGAAACACAAGGAATCAAGAAACACAAGGAATCAAGAAACACAAGGAATCAAAACTCAACTCAAGACACATACACGGACAGAGATAAAAAATTTAAACATCTAAGGAATGTGCCGTTTTTTTTTATCAAAAAAACAGTTTTAAATTTGTCAACGTGAGAACTGCCAGAAGGTCAATCATCGGCTGTCCAGAGAATCTATCGAACCTGATGCTGCTACAGGAGAGGACAATATGTGCCCTGTAATTGCAACCGTTTCGACAGGCTCGAACGCAGGTCTATCCGGATTAAGAATATGTTCTATCCGACTTGGATAGAACATGTTCAAAGTAACATTTCTAACGTGTAAAGAAGAATGAACCTTTTTTTCAACCTATGCGAGACAAATAATTGAATATGCCGCCCCAGCCTTTTTTCCAACAGAGCTGAGAGTTATGAGTTACATAACTACTGGAAAACTACTTGAGCAATTGATTGATGGTTGAGAGGTGGGACCAAAGATCTGAATATCAAACCTAGCAAACACAACTAGGTGAATACAACTAGGTGAGAACAAACTTACAAAAAGCCACAGTTGTAGATGCAAACTCCATTCATAATTTTAAAAGTTGATATGACAGGAAAATAGACCAGGAGTCATTGCTTTAAACAACCGGCGGCTATATTGTCAGCGTTCAAAAACTGATGCTCAGTCCTGCAAGTACAAATAGGTGAGTACACAGAAATATGAAACATGTATGTGTTCCTTCTAGACTAACGATCGGGGATTCCTGGATCGAAACCCGGCCAGGCAGGACTGAAATTATTGGTAGCGTTTCCTATCACCTAATGCCTCTGTTCTCCTAGCAGTAAACAGGTATCCAGGAGTTGTGAGCTTCATGTAGGGTTGCATCCTGGTGAGGGTCAGTCAGGGTCAGTTTAGGTGTTCGATCTTGTGAGGTGGGTGTTGGTTAGGTTAGGTTAGGTTAAGTTTGGTTAGGTTAGGTTAGGTTAGGTTAGGTTAAGTTTGGTTAGGTTAGGTTTGGTTAGGTTAGATTAGGTTAGGTTAGGTTAGGTTAAGTTTGGTTAGGTTAGGTTAAGTTTGGTTAGGTTAGGTTAAGTTTGGTTAGGTTAGTTAGGTTAGGTTTGGTTAGGTTTAGGTTAGGTTAGTTAGGTTAGGTTATGTTAGTTAGGTTAGGTTTGGTTAGGTTAGGTTAGGTTACCTTACCTTGAGGTGCTTCCGGGGCTTAGCGTCCCCGCGGCCCGGTCGTCGACCAGGCTTCCTGGTTGCCGGACTGATCAACCAGGCTGTTGGACGCGGCTGCTCGCACCCTGACGTATGAGTCACAGCCTGGTTGATCAGGTATCCTTTGGAGGTGCTTATCCAGTTCTCTCTTGAACACTGTGAGGGGTCGGCCAGATATGCCCCTTATGTGTAGTGGAAGCGTGTTGAACAGTCTCGGACCTCTGATGTTAATAGAGTTCTCTCTCAGAGTACCAGTTGCACCTCTGTTTTTCAACGGGGGTATTCTGCACATCCTGCCATGTCTTCTGGTCTCATGTGATGTTATTTATGTGTGCAGGTTTGGGACCAGCCCCTAGGTTAGGTTAAGTTTGGTTAGGCTAGGTTAAGTTTGGTTAGGTTAGGTTAAGTTTGGTTAGGTTAGTTAGGTTAGGTTTGGTTAGGTTTAGGTTAGGTTAGTTAGGTTAGGTTAGGTTACCTTTGAACCTTTTCCAGTTTAGTCTTATGCTTGACTAGATGTGGACTCCATGCTGGAGCTGCATACTTCAGGATTGGTCTGACATATGTGGTATATAATGTTCTCAAAGATTCCTTTCAGTGTGTGTGTATTTTATAAGAAAGTGACACATAAACATGTGTGTGAATGAATATGTACACCAATTAATAGTGAATGGGCTGCCATGTGTGAGTATTAATGTATACTATGGGCCACACTCACTGAAATATGTTGTCTGTGTGTGTACATACGTGTAATTGGAGTGACTTATCCACGTGAATTTATCTGTGTGTGTATATATCCAATATGAGTGATCCTTGTCATAATTGTGTCAGTTTCTGCAATTTGACTGTCGAGACTGTATGTATGTTTGTATATATAGATATATGTGTGTGTGTGTATGTGTGTGTGTGTGTGTGGTGTGTGTGTGTGTGTGTGTGTGTGTGTGGTGTGTGTGTGTGTGTGTGTGTGTGTGTGTGTGTGTGTGTGTGTGTGTGTGTGAGTGTGTGTGTATATGTGTGTGTGCGCGCGCGCGCGCACGAATGTCGCGCTCTGAAATATGTACCTATGATTATTAGAGTATACCATTCGAGAAAAAATGTCTAACTATTTATCGGTCCATTCTCTCTCTGTGCCGGCCTTCCTGCTAAAACTTGTCCACTCATTATGCTGTTGAATATCTATCTCCAATGGTCATTTACCGTTAATTAATATATTATTAAGCAGATAAAGTCCTTTACAAATCTCTTCACCTTTTAAAGCACATATCTTTCTTCTAACATGAATCACAATAACTCATATACTTTCATCAGTTCCAAACACTTTTCTTATTCCTTCCTAAACATCTTTCCTTATATAACCTATCTCCACAAATTAATATCTTAATGATTAACTAGCAACTCCATGCCTCTCCCTCAGGTCCCCCCTCTGCTGCTCCCTGGGCCCCCACCCCCCTACCAACACCCTACCCCCAACCGAGGCCCAAATATAACTACCCCTATACCACAATTACCAGAGACCAACCCCCCCCTTTCCCCAACCCCCGCCTAACAGAGAAAATGGCCGCCACAACGCTATACTTACCCAGCCGAACCGTTCGTTCGCGTATGTACTATTTATTGTTGAAAAAACTTAGAATAAAACAAACCGGATTTTCATTCCCTAGTAAACACATATATATATATGTATACAAAACGAGGCCTAGATTAGCACATATTAGGTATTGGATTGCTTGTTTACCATTCACAAACTCATTTGGACACACACACACACCACACTAAATATTAAATAATACATACCTTTAAACACACACACACACACACACACACACACACACACACACACACACACACACACACACACACACACACACACACACACACACACACACACACACACACACACACACAGACACACACACACACACACACACACACACACACACACGTCAGTTTGCCTAAATTCTCCAATATTCATTCATGAAACTGCCTCACTGGACTGCAACCTCATCGAATAAGCTGTTATGAATTTCTATCTGTCAACACAAACTCACAACTTCACACGTCAATCATTGCAAATGTTGATAAATAGACACTAACTAACCTTACTACGAGATATAAATACAAGTGCAAAATTTGATTCAGAAGGCAACTCCAGCGTGGCCTAGTCGGATAGAACATGTTCTTAATCCGGATAGACCTGCGTTCGAGCCTGTCGGAACGGTTGCAAGTACAGGGCACAGATTTATCTGTGTGTCCCCTCCTGTAGGAGCATCAGTTTCGATAGATTCTCTGGATAGCTGAAGATTGATTGACTGACCCCTTAGAATGTGGGGAAGGGTTGAAATCCGGGGGCCCACGGACGGATACCTGGATCCACTGACCTCGGGCAGGTCTTTCAATTCACCTGGATTTCAGGTGGGGAGAAGGGAGGCAATTTGGGTCGACACAAATAGCTTCCTGGACCCAAAACCCCAAAGACACCCGGACACACACAGGACTCAAGACACACGCGGAATCAAGACACACACGGACTCAAGACACACGCAGACTCAAGACACACACGGACTCAAGACACACGCGGACTCATGACACACACGGAATCAAGACACACGCGGACTCAAGACACACGCGGAATCAAGACACACACGGACTCAAGACACACGCGGACTCAAGACACACACGGACTCAAGACACACACGGACTCAAGACACACACGGATTCAAGACACACGCGGACTCAAGACACACACGGAATCAAGACACACACGGAATCAAGACACACATGGACACTGACACGATCCCAAGGTGGAGATAAGGGAGGCAATTTGAGGGGACACAAATGGCATCCTGGACTCAATACCCCAGGGATAATGACAGGGACACGGACACGGATACGGACACTCATAGACTCTAACGGACACGGACACACGGAATCAATACACGTACTCAAGACACACACGGACTCAAGACACACACAGAATCAAGACACAAACGGACTCAAGATACACACGGACTCAAGACACACACAGAATCAAGACACACATGGACACTGACACGATCCCAAGGTGGAGATAAGGGAGGCAATTTGAGGGGACACAAATGGCATCCTGGACTCAAAACCCCGGGGACAATGACATAGACATTGACACGGACACTAACTAACCTAACCTAACCTAACCTAAGACTAACCTAAGACTCTGACGGACACGGGAACATACGGAATCAAGACACACGCGGAAAGAAGACACACTCAGGAGACACACACGAAATCAAGACACATAAGGAATCAAGGCACAGACGGAATCAAGACAAACACGGAATCAAGAAACACAAGGAATCAAGAAACACAAGGAATCAGGACCCACACGGAATCAAGACACACACGGAATCAAGACACACACGGAATCAAGACACACACGGAATCAAGAAACACACGGAATCAAGACACACAAGGAATCAAGAAACACAAGAAATCAAGGCACACACGGAATCATGAGACACAAGGAATCAAGACACAAACGGAATCAAGACACACACGGAATCAAGAAACACAAGGAATCAGGGCACAGACGGAATCAAGACACACACGGAATCAAGACACACACGGAATCAAGACACACACGGAATCAAGAAACACACGGAATCAAGACACACTCGGAATCAAGAAACACAAGGAATCAAGGCACAGACGGAATCAAGACACACAAGGAATCAAGACACTCACGGAATCAAGAAACACAAGGAATCAAGGCACAGACGGAATCAAGACACACACGGAATCAAGAAACACAAGGAATCAAGAAACACAAGGAATCAGGACACACACGGAATCAAGACACACACGGAATCAAGACACACACGGAATCAAGACACACACGGAATCAAGAAACACACGGAATCAAGACACACACGGAATCAAGAAACACAAGGAATCAAGGCACACACGGAATCAAGAAACACAAGGAATCAAGACACAAACGGAATCAAGACACACACGGAATCAAGAAACACAAGGAATCAAGGCACAGACGGAATCAAGACACACACGGAATCAAGACACAAACGGAACCAAGACACATTCGGAATCAAGAAACACAAGGAATCAAGGCACAGACGGAATCAAGACACACAAGGAATCAAGACACACACGGAATCAAGAAACACAAGGAATCAAGGCACAGACGGAATCAAGACACACACGGAATCAAGAAACACAAGGAATCAAGACACAAACGGAATCAAGACACACACGGAATCAAGAAACACAAGGAATCAAGACACAAACGGAATCAAGACACACACGGAATCAAGAAACACAAGGAATCAAGACACACACGGAATCAAGAAACACAAGGAACCAAGGCACAGACGGAATCAAGACACACACGGAATCAAGACACACACGGAATCAAGACACACACGGAATCAAGAAACACAAGGAATCAAGACACACACGGAATCAAGAAACACAAGGAATCAAGGCACAGACGGAATCAAGACACAACGGAATCAAGACACACACTGAATCAAGAAACACAAGGAATCAAGACACACACTGAATCAAGAAACACAAGGAATCAAGACACACAAGGAATCAAGGCACACACGGAATCAAGAAACACAAGGAATCAAGACACAAACGGATTCAAGACACACACGGAATCAAGAAACACAAGGAATCAAGAAACACAAGGAATCAAGAAACACAAGGAATCAAAACTCAACTCAAGACACATACACGGACAGAGATAAAAAATTTAAACATCTAAGGAATGTGCCGTTTTTTTTTTATCAAAAAAACAGTTTTAAATTTGTCAACGTGAGAACTGCCAGAAGGTCAATCATCGGCTGTCCAGAGAATCTATCGAACCTGATGCTGCTACAGGAGAGGACAATATGTGCCCTGTAATTGCAACCGTTTCGACAGGCTCGAACGCAGGTCTATCCGGATTAAGAATATGTTCTATCCGACTTGGATAGAACATGTTCAAAGTAACATTTCTAACGTGTAAAGAAGAATGAACCTTTTTTTCAACCTATGCGAGACAAATAATTGAATATGCCGCCCCAGCCTTTTTTCCAACAGAGCTGAGAGTTATGAGTTACATAACTACTGGAAAACTACTTGAGCAATTGATTGATGGTTGAGAGGTGGGACCAAAGATCTGAATATCAAACCTAGCAAACACAACTAGGTGAATACAACTAGGTGAGAACAAACTTACAAAAAGCCACAGTTGTAGATGCAAACTCCATTCATAATTTTAAAAGTTGATATGACAGGAAAATAGACCAGGAGTCATTGCTTTAAACAACCGGCGGCTATATTGTCAGCGTTCAAAAACTGATGCTCAGTCCTGCAAGTACAAATAGGTGAGTACACAGAAATATGAAACATGTATGTGTTCCTTCTAGACTAACGATCGGGGATTCCTGGATCGAAACCCGGCCAGGCAGGACTGAAATTATTGGTAGCGTTTCCTATCACCTAATGCCTCTGTTCTCCTAGCAGTAAACAGGTATCCAGGAGTTGTGAGCTTCATGTAGGGTTGCATCCTGGTGAGGGTCAGTCAGGGTCAGTTTAGGTGTTCGATCTTGTGAGGTGGGTGTTGGTTAGGTTAGGTTAGGTTAAGTTTGGTTAGGTTAGGTTAGGTTAGGTTAGGTTAAGTTTGGTTAGGTTAGGTTTGGTTAGGTTAGATTAGGTTAGGTTAGGTTAGGTTAAGTTTGGTTAGGTTAGGTTAAGTTTGGTTAGGTTAGGTTAAGTTTGGTTAGGTTAGTTAGGTTAGGTTTGGTTAGGTTTAGGTTAGGTTAGTTAGGTTAGGTTATGTTAGTTAGGTTAGGTTTGGTTAGGTTAGGTTAGGTTACCTTACCTTGAGGTGCTTCCGGGGCTTAGCGTCCCCGCGGCCCGGTCGTCGACCAGGCTTCCTGGTTGCCGGACTGATCAACCAGGCTGTTGGACGCGGCTGCTCGCACCCTGACGTATGAGTCACAGCCTGGTTGATCAGGTATCCTTTGGAGGTGCTTATCCAGTTCTCTCTTGAACACTGTGAGGGGTCGGCCAGATATGCCCCTTATGTGTAGTGGAAGCGTGTTGAACAGTCTCGGACCTCTGATGTTAATAGAGTTCTCTCTCAGAGTACCAGTTGCACCTCTGTTTTTCAACGGGGGTATTCTGCACATCCTGCCATGTCTTCTGGTCTCATGTGATGTTATTTATGTGTGCAGGTTTGGGACCAGCCCCTAGGTTAGGTTAAGTTTGGTTAGGCTAGGTTAAGTTTGGTTAGGTTAGGTTAAGTTTGGTTAGGTTAGTTAGGTTAGGTTTGGTTAGGTTTAGGTTAGGTTAGTTAGGTTAGGTTAGGTTACCTTTGAACCTTTTCCAGTTTAGTCTTATGCTTGACTAGATGTGGACTCCATGCTGGAGCTGCATACTTCAGGATTGGTCTGACATATGTGGTATATAATGTTCTCAAAGATTCCTTTCAGTGTGTGTGTATTTTATAAGAAAGTGACACATAAACATGTGTGTGAATGAATATGTACACCAATTAATAGTGAATGGGCTGCCATGTGTGAGTATTAATGTATACTATGGGCCACACTCACTGAAATATGTTGTCTGTGTGTGTACATACGTGTAATTGGAGTGACTTATCCACGTGAATTTATCTGTGTGTGTATATATCCAATATGAGTGATCCTTGTCATAATTGTGTCAGTTTCTGCAATTTGACTGTCGAGACTGTATGTATGTTTGTATATATAGATATATGTGTGTGTGTGTATGTGTGTGTGTGTGTGTGTGTGTGTGTGTGTGTGTGTGTGTGTGTGTGTGTGTGTGTGTGTGTGTGTGTGTGTGTGTGTGTGTGTGTGTGTGTGTGTGTGAGTGTGTGTGTATATGTGTGTGTGCGCGCGCGCGCGCACGAATGTCGCGCTCTGAAATATGTACCTATGATTATTAGAGTATACCATTCGAGAAAAAATGTCTAACTATTTATCGGTCCATTCTCTCTCTGTGCCGGCCTTCCTGCTAAAACTTGTCCACTCATTATGCTGTTGAATATCTATCTCCAATGGTCATTTACCGTTAATTAATATATTATTAAGCAGATAAAGTCCTTTACAAATCTCTTCACCTTTTAAAGCACATATCTTTCTTCTAACATGAATCACAATAACTCATATACTTTCATCAGTTCCAAACACTTTTCTTATTCCTTCCTAAACATCTTTCCTTATATAACCTATCTCCACAAATTAATATCTTAATGATTAACTAGCAACTCCATGCCTCTCCCTCAGGTCCCCCCTCTGCTGCTCCCTGGGCCCCCACCCCCCTACCAACACCCTACCCCCCAACCGAGGCCCAAATATAACTACCCCTATACCACAATTACCAGAGACCAACCCCCCCCTTTCCCCAACCCCCGCCTAACAGAGAAAATGGCCGCCACAACGCTATACTTACCCAGCCGAACCGTTCGTTCGCGTATGTACTATTTATTGTTGAAAAAACTTAGAATAAAACAAACCGGATTTTCATTCCCTAGTAAACACATATATATATGTATACAAAACGAGGCCTAGATTAGCACATATTAGGTATTGGATTGCTTGTTTACCATTCACAAACTCATTTGGACACACACACACACCACACTAAATATTAAATAATACATACCTTTAAACACACACACACACACACACACACACACACACACACACACACACACACACACACACACACACACACACACACACCACACACACACACACACACACACACAGACACACACACACACACACACACACACACACACACACACGTCAGTTTGCCTAAATTCTCCAATATTCATTCATGAAACTGCCTCACTGGACTGCAACCTCATCGAATAAGCTGTTATGAATTTCTATCTGTCAACACAAACTCACAACTTCACACGTCAATCATTGCAAATGTTGATAAATAGACACTAACTAACCTTACTACGAGATATAAATACAAGTGCAAAATTTGATTCAGAAGGCAACTCCAGCGTGGCCTAGTCGGATAGAACATGTTCTTAATCCGGATAGACCTGCGTTCGAGCCTGTCGGAACGGTTGCAAGTACAGGGCACAGATTTATCTGTGTGTCCCCTCCTGTAGGAGCATCAGTTTCGATAGATTCTCTGGATAGCTGAAGATTGATTGACTGACCCCTTGGAATGTGGGGAAGGGTTGAAATCCGGGGGCCCACGGACGGATACCTGGATCCACTGACCTCGGGCAGGTCTTTCAATTCACCTGGATTTCAGGTGGGGAGAAGGGAGGCAATTTGGGTCGACACAAATAGCTTCCTGGACCCAAAACCCCAAAGACACCCGGACACACACAGGACTCAAGACACACGCGGAATCAAGACACACACGGACTCAAGACACACGCAGACTCAAGACACACACGGACTCAAGACACACGCGGACTCATGACACACACGGAATCAAGACACACGCGGACTCAAGACACACGCGGAATCAAGACACACACGGACTCAAGACACACGCGGACTCAAGACACACACGGACTCAAGACACACACGGACTCAAGACACACACGGACTCAAGACACACGCGGACTCAAGACACACACGGAATCAAGACACACACGGAATCAAGACACACATGGACACTGACACGATCCCAAGGTGGAGATAAGGGAGGCAATTTGAGGGGACACAAATGGCATCCTGGACTCAATACCCCAGGGATAATGACAGGGACACGGACACGGATACGGACACTCATAGACTCTAACGGACACGGACACACGGAATCAATACACGTACTCAAGACACACACGGACTCAAGACACACACAGAATCAAGACACAAACGGACTCAAGATACACACGGACTCAAGACACACACAGAATCAAGACACACATGGACACTGACACGATCCCAAGGTGGAGATAAGGGAGGCAATTTGAGGGGACACAAATGGCATCCTGGACTCAAAACCCCGGGGACAATGACATAGACATTGACA